>NW_016808133.1:1120552-1173499 GCF_001698545.2 Rhinopithecus bieti
AAAAAAAAAAAAAAGTAAAACAAAATTCTGCATTTTTATAAAACTTGATAAAAAATAGTATTTCAAACTGTACAGTCACCAGAAGTACACAGTTATCAAAAATGCACACACTTCACTTGGCATCTCCAGCACCTTCAGCTTTCTGTGCCTGGTCTGTTTTGGCATCTCCGTTTTCTGCAGGGTTATTCCCCTCCTTGCCAGCATCAGCTTTTCCCTTTTTCCCTTTGGGTACCTTCTCTCCCTTCTTTGCAGGGGCCTTTTTAGGCTTGGGCTCTGGCTTTGGAGGAGCAGGTTTAGCAGACAACCTCGCGGATCTTCTCTGTGGTTCGTCCTTCACCTTGGCTTTATCTCCTTTAGCATCCCCTTCAGCCTTTCTCTTGGGCATGGTGGCGACGGCGGCGGGATGTAGGTGCTGGACGCGGGATGCAGCGCGCGCGGGCTTTGGTCGGTCCGGGGGTCGTTCTCGCCTCTTCTTCTTCACACTGCTCAAGGGTTACCCTTTCTTATCTGATCTCCATATTTTCAGATTCCCCAGAGTCTCCTTCTATAACCACGTGCTTTCTAGACCAGGATTTCTCAACCTTGGCACAACTGACATTTTGGGCTATATTATTCTTCATTGCGTATTGTAGGATATTTGGCAGTATCCCTGGCCTCTACACACTGGTTGCCAGTATCACTCCCTGCCTGAGTTGTGACTATCAAAAATGCCTCCCAACATTGCCCAGTGTGCCCTGGAAGCAAGATCGCCACCTCCTATGTACCCTCATCTCTCAGTTTCAGAACCACTGTTCTCGATGATTCTAGACAGTATCATTGGTTTAAGTACTTTCTGTAAATGGAAGACTCTGAAGTTCTAATCCTGACCTGTTTATTGAGCTCAGACTCATATCCAGCTGCCTATGGAATTTCTCCATGGAAATATGTTGCAGACACCAGGTTTTTTAACATAACTTTAACTGGTTCCCTCCTCTACCTGTTCCTCTCCTGGTTTTCTCCCACTGTAGTAAAGGGCATTCCCTCCTACCTAGTGGCTAGGGCCTCCACCTTTGGGATGACTTTTCCCTTCCCCTATTCCCATCTGTCAGCAAGTCCTATTGCTGTTACCTCCAAAACAGAATGCAGACTTGATCGCTGCTCCCATATGAATCCAAATCCTGACGTACGTGTGTGTGTGTGTGTGTGTGTGTGTGTGTGTGTGTGTTTTAACCTCAGTTACTGTCATCAGGCTTCCAGTCCTGCTACTCTACAGAGATAGCTGTTTTTCAAGGTCATTTCAAGGTCACTCATAATCACCACATTGCCAAATCCCTTAAGTCATTCTCAGACCTCAGATTACTCAACCTGTCAGTCCCAATTGACAACAGTAGTCCCTCTGTTTTTCTTGAAATGTTTCATTTTTATTCACTCAGTTTCTGACTCTTTGTTTTCTGCCGGTCTTTGTTGGCTTATCTTGATCTCAACTTTTTAGCACCAATGTGCTCATGAACTCAGACCTGTTTTTGCTTAACTCAGAGTCTCCCTCAAGACAAAGATGAAAGCATTGACTGGGCTATGTTCTTATCTGCAGGTTCAGCTGGGGAAGAATCTGTTTCCAGACTCATTTAGGTTTTTGGCAGAATTAATTTTCTTGCACCCATATGTCTGAGGGCCCTAGCCTCTTTTTGGCTAACAGTTGGAGTCTGTCTTCTGCTTCTAGAGGACTCCTGCAGTTCCCTGCCACAAGACCTCTCCACAGTGGTTGACAAGAAGCCCTTTACTTCTTCAAAGTCAGCAGGAGAGCCTCTGACTCCAGTCAGCAAAAAAACAGACTTATGTAACATGGTGTATTTGTAGTAGGGATAACCCCTTATCTTGCCACATTCTACTAGTTAGCAGCAAGTCTAGGTCCTGTCTACTTTCAAAGGACATAACATAGGTCAGATGTCAGAGGGCCACCTTAAAATGCTGGCTAACACACCTTCCCTATCTCTACTCCCTGCACCGACAAGCTCTCCCAGCCTCAGGGCTTTAAGTAACACTTCTATTTTAATGACGGTCACATTTCTGTCTCTAGCCTGGACCTCATTCCTGAACTCCTGTCTTGTATATCCAACTGCCTACTTGTCATCTCCATGTGGATTTAACAGGCATCTCAAATTCAACACATCCAAAACCGGACTCCTGATTTCCTCTCAGACTTGCTCCTCCTATAGTCTTTCCCATCCTAGTAAACAGCAGCTTTATTGTTCCAGTGCTTCAGGCCAAAAATCTTAAAATCTTGCCAATCCTTATCTTGTTCACAGAATCCACACATAAAATTCTGTGTGTTTTGCCTTCAGAACACATACAGAATCTCACCACTTCTCCCCACCTGCCCATCTACTGCCTTGGTCCATGCCAGTGTCATCAGTCATCTAGATCAGTGGTTCTCACCTGGGGAAGGTTTTGTCCACTCTTCTCCCCATGGGTTTTGGCAATGTCTGAAGGCATCTTTGGTGGCACCACTGGGGGAAGGGTCACTACTGGCATCTAGTGGTTAGAGGACAGGAGTGCTGCCAAACACCATACGACACACAGGGCAGCCTCCACAAGAAGGAATTATCTGGCCCCAAATGTCAATGGTGCAGAGGCTTACTGCTCTTAAACTCTATTTGATTATTTACAAACCAGGCCAGATTAAGATTTTATTATCTATTTGATTATTTGCTCACATAGAAAAAGATTCTGTGGTAGTTCATAGTATTCAAAGAAGAACAGAAAAAATAGAATTTCAGGATCAAGAAATTGGGAGTTAAAAATCAGTGGAATTTGTTTTTTTCTCACTGTCTGTGTCTCATGTCTACTTGTCTCCATTGGACTGCTTTCTTCTTTAGTCAGCATCTTTTCAAGTGTCAGGGAAGACTGCCACTGCCAACTCTGTAATCACATCCACCAAAGCCACTGGCTTCTGTGGAAAGATAGCATCTTTCCCACCATTTCTATATCAATCCCAGGGAAGATTCTGATTGGTCAAATTTGGTCAGGTGAACCAATCAAATGGCCCCAACCAGACAGCATAAAGTGTGGAGAAATTTCCCACAGACATTAGCAGGCCGTCTGCAGAAGAAGGAAGATGAGAAAACGTAGTGGTCAGGCACAACTCAGTAGCTGATGGTTTCTGCAGTTTATTAAACATGGTACATAAAGACCTTCCAGATCTGGTGCCTGCCAACCTCTTCAACTCCACCTTAACCCACATCTTCCTCATGTTCTGTGATCCAGCCACAGTCAGCTACGTGAATTCTTGGGTGACTTTTGCCTTCTTTTATCTCCAGCACATACCGCTCTCTGTACCTAAAACACCATTTGCTGCCTCATTATACAAAGATGATACTTCCACATTCTTCAGACCTTATCTCATACATTACCTCCTTCAGGAAGTCTTTGTTTTAACATGTGGATTTTATTATTATTCAAGTGTAATGAGACCAGCAGATCAGGAGATAATTATCCTTGAAAAGATCATTTATTACTCACAGTTCCCAAGAGGAGGGGGCATACCACATCACAAAGGGTCACATGGGAAGCACCGGGGTTGGTCAGGAGACCCAGGGAGAGAGCTTTTGTGGTGGTTTTGTGGGAAAGAATGGGTGAGACAGGGAAGCAACGCTAGGATGGTCTAGTTTGAATAATTTCAACAGGCTCTGGGACACAGAGGTCGTCTGTAGTTGTCTCGCACCTGGCCATGAGGCGATTAGGATAGGAGAATAGTGGCCCTACGTATGAGAGCCCAATAAGAAAGGAGGTTGTGGAGTGTGGGCTCTGGATTGGTTGGTTTTCATATGAAAGGCACACTCCGTGGCAAGTCATTTAATATCTCTAGGAATTAAACAGTCCTGGAGGGGCAATCCCTCCAGAGTCAGCAAGGCCTCAGATATAAAAGCATCAGAATACAGAAAGTAAGTGGCAGGGTTAATATAATCCTTCCTAGTGTTTTTTTCAGCATCTTCTCCTAAATCAGGTTTAGGCATCTCTTTTTTATGATTCCATAATACCACTTGCACACTTCTGTGGTTGCAATGGCAGCAGTACCAGCAAGGATATCTTAACCAACAGCCCAGTGATCTTTGACCTTCAAACTACATCTAGGGAAGTGGGTAAGAATTTTGAAATAATTTTGCTTGGAGTGGGGGTTCACTCATCCATGTAACCTCAACACTTTGGGAGGCTGAGGCGAGAGGATTGCTTCAGCTCATGAGTTTGAGACCAGCTTGGGCAACAGACTGAGACTTGTCTCTACAAACATTTTTAAAAACTTAGCCAGGCATGGTGGCATGTGCCTGTAGACCCAGATACTTGGGAGGCTGAGATGGGAGGATTGTTTGAGCCCAGGAGATCGAGATTACAGTGAGCCATAATCACAACCCTGCACCCTGCACTCCAGCCTGTGCGACAGACCCTGTCTCTAGTAAAAACAACAATAATGAACAAAATTTTTAAGCCATTTAATTTCAATTTAATGGATATGTGACCTCATTTTATTCTCATAGTTTTGAGACTACACATTTAGTTTTCATTTAAATGCCTTTAAAATATTTATTCAATTTCTTCCTACTAAAATGATGCAAACAATACTCTTAGGTGTATTATATACTGAATTTTGACACTTAGAAGAATACCACCACATTAACGTACGTAGCCATGATTAATTTATCTCTGTGCAGACTATTGAATAAAATGTTTCTCATCTTTATTGTGTACATAGTTGATCTTCCAAATATGTAATTAGTTATAAAAATTGAAACTCTTAACTGCTCTTTTAAGATATTCATGCCTGTGCATATTCATGCATATGAAACTGAAATGCATGAATACACAACTATTCCTCTCACTGCTGACTCTATAATGCCTTATTGTCTCTATAAGTCACCTGCATGTGAATTAGGAAACAAAACTCCTTCTTCTGGGCAGATGCAGCTCTGTGTTGGGTGCATGACTTGGGGGCAGAGCATGGGATGGCTTTTGGCTCTCCTTGCTGCCTGGTCAATAATGCCTTGGTCTGCACTAACCTGCAAGAGCTTAGACAAAGGTGTTAAATGCACACTAGCTTTGCTCAAATGGGCAAGCCTCAACTCATCTTCCTCCCTGAGATCCTCACGCTATCCTCAGGACAGGATAGCCAGCCATGTAACAGCACACTATGGTGTAAAACTATACATCATGGTGTAAATTTGTGTACTCCTTATAAAATGTTTATGTTTGCATTTAGGAATGTAAGCATGTATTAGACATTCTTAGTGATTCAACGTTGAAGCAAAGATTTTCTGTCACCTTTTCTTCAATTTAAATTAAAGAATACCCTGAGATTTCAAGGCAAAATATTATGAGTCCGTTTTTATTTGTAATTATTTACCTTTGCAATCAAAATTTTCTCAAGGAACAAAATACAAATGAATGCAACATAAAACATAGATATAATTTGGATGCTGATTCTCTAATTGTCAAATATAACTCCTCATTCCATGTTTCTTTGTATCACCTTATGATTCCTATTCATTGACTAAAAATTAAGTAAATATTATAAATTTTCAGTTACAAATTTATGGTAATGAAATATACTTTTATCAATTTTACATGTGATGGATCTTGGGTTTTTTTCCCCATTTTAAAAATTAGAATTTATTTTTTAGAGCAGTTTTAGGTTCACAGCGAAATTGAGTGGAAGAAACAGATACTTTCCATATACCCTTCCCACTTCCCCACCATGCACAACTCCCCTACGGCCAACATCCCTAACCTAAGGGTACATTTGTTACAATTCATGAACCTACATTGGCACTTGAGGGAAAGCAGGTATAAATAAGACTTTGGCCGGGCCCGGTGGCTCACACCTGTAATCCCAGCACTTTGAGGGGCTGAGGCAGGCAGATGACCTGAGGTCAGGAGTTCGCAAAAAAGTAGCCGGGCGTGGTGGCGTGTGCCTGTAGTTCCAGCTACTTCGGAGGCTGAGGCAGCAGAATTGCTTGAACCCAAGAGGCGGAGGTTGCAGTGAGCCAAAATTGCGCCACTGCACTTCAAGCTGGGTGACAAAGTGAGACTCCATCTTAGTAAAAAAAAAAAAAAAGTCTTTGGGGATAGTTTCAGGTATTCTAGAAGGAATTCATTCACTCAAGGACTCTGGTTTCCAGAGTTCTTGCTGTGCCTCCCAGGTTTTAAAAGGTCAGTCTGCACATGGTGGCTCACATCTCAGCACTTTGGGAGGCCGAGGCGGGTGGATTGCTCAAGCCCGGGAGTTCGAGACCAGCCTGGGCAACATGGTAAAACCCCATCTCTACCAAAAACAAATAATAAGAAGAATACAAAAATTAGCAGGGCTATTTCTTTTCTTTTCTTTTCTTTTTTTTTTTTTTTTGAGTGGCTGTAGTCCCAGCTACTCAAGGATTGAGGTGAGAGGATCACTTGAGCCCAGGAGGTAGAGGTAGCAGTGAGCTGTGATTGCAGGACTGCACTCCAGCCTGGGCAACAGAAGCGGAGACCTTGTCTCAAAAATAAATAAATAAACTAAAAATAAAAGGTCCCAATAACAAGGAGCACATTGACATGGCTCACGCTTCATCTGTGACACAGGATACAGAGTCAAAATGTAAAACGTTGTCCATATAGCAGAGAGTCGAAAGAGGGAGTTAGTAAGTTTCCTGTATGGAATCGGGCCATTTGTGGCGATACTGGCAAATTTTTTGGGTTCTTAGACGGAAACATCAATTTACCATTTTAATTTTTAATTTCTTAAAAGAAACTAAAAGTTAAGCAAGAGTCCACCCATTATTTGGTAGCGAGACTATAACACATTTCCATTTAACTTGAGCTCCCCCTCCTCCTTTTTCCATGAAGGGCCCAGGTCCACTCTGTGATCAGGTGAGGTTTGCTGGGAGTGAGTGAGAAAATCTGCAGAACCAGAATTGGGTCCCCCAAAGGGAAGAGAGCAGAAACCCCTCTTGTTCTCTTTAAGATTGACTGTGGGTAATGAAGATTATCTTTTATAAAAATGAAGTCAATACATTTTCAATTTGGCATGAAATTACATTCCCATGTGGGCTTCCATTCCTACTGTCAAGCCATCAGTCTCAGGAAAGACAGCAGGTACCACCGAAATCAAAATAGTCATCGATCGTCTTTGAGTCTCACAGTTGGGTTTTTTAAAATCTACAGCTAGACAAAGTTTCTTTCTTTTAACCTTTTAAGAGCCAGGCCTGATAGACTCTAGGATAGAGTTTCTTTGACATACAGAGAATCTTCTTTCCACCTCTCAAGTTGAGCCAAGAAGCTTCGTGTCTTTGAGTACAGGAAGCTTTGGGAGGTGGAGGTGAAGAGCTGGCTGGCTGAGCTTGCGGCAGAGCTCCTGGCTCCCCACGGCTGCCTGTGGTGTGCAGAGGACATAGGAGGCCCCCACTCCTGGTGGAGATTGAAAGTGAGAGCAAGAGGAATGGGAGTGTGGTAAGGCCACAGGACACTGGGACTTCACAATAGGATCCAGACTTCAGCAGCGAAGCCCTCTAGACATGTCCATGACAACTCACAAGCCAATAAAGACCTACAGTGCCACAGATGCAGCACAGATCCAGGGCCCTTCTGCCCCCTGCCCTGGGGTCTCCACCCAGCCCACACCACTGTGGGGTAGAGATGGGGAGGGCAAATGGGAAAAGGGTGCCTTTACCTGGAAGGACTGGTTTACACAAATGAGAGGGCTTAACTCGGCCTTGAGAAGGAGCTGCATTTCAATTGCTTGCAGGACTCTCTTTAAACTAGGAGAGACTGAGATCTTTAAACTAGAAGAGATGGAGATCTTTAAACTCCCCCACCCTTTGCTTTCCCTACAAGGTGGGGGTCTATGAGGAAGAACAGAGAAGATAAATGGAGAAGCCACATTTCCTTTTCCCATATGATGGCAGTATATTTTCTCCCCCCATAAAATTAGCAAAAAATATAAGAATGTGAAAGAGTGACTGTGATTATTAAGGCCTCAACCACAGAAGAGCGTTGAGGCTCTGAGAGAGAATCCCCACGGGGGCCCAAGGAGACTTGGCACAAGGCGAGTTTCGTTCTGGGCTGGTGGCAGCTGACATAGAAGAGCTCTGTCGGCCATTCTATAATGACGCAGGCTCATGTCCCAGGGAAGGGGTGTGTGTGCATGAATTGAAAGGTTCTTGTCAGAAAGAGCAGAAACTTTGGCCCCAAAGCCAGACTCAGGGGTGGGCTGCCCAGGTGGTCGACAGGGAGGCACTAAAACAACCCTGAAAATGTCACGAGATGAGATCAGCCTATGCAGCTGGAAGGGCTACTCTGACGAGCAGCTTTGGGGCTTGTCAGGGACTTGCTTAAGTGACAACTGGGGGCCACTAAACTACCTTCAAAAGAAGAGAGGGTACACCAGTGTTTGAAGCAGCACTATTCACAATCGCCAGGTGGAAGCAACCCAAATGTCCATTGATGTGACGCGGCTACGATGTCTGGGTCACATACCCTGGGGTTCCTCGTCTCGCGTCAGGAAAATGTGGGACACAGACACATGGGAGAAGTTTAGGAGCAGAGGTTTAATAGAAGAGAAAGAGAAACAGCTCTCTCTATAGAGAGAAAGGGATCTCCCAGCGGAAAAGACAGCTGGTGGCAAATGCAGGGGATTTTATAGTCCAGCTTGAGGAGGCAGTGTCTTATTTACCTAAGGCTCACAGACTGGTTCAATCAGGTGGGGCATCATACCGTGTGTCATATTGCACGTCATAGCTTGAGGAAGGCTGGTCGCCCCACCCTAATCTTATTATGCAAATAAATTATCCATGGTCAGTGTCATCTTGTTTACTCCTTACTATACACGTGGCTGGCAGAGAAGGGATGGTGGAACTGCCATCTTGAGCATGTCTAGTCCCTAGTTCCTGCTGGCTTTCACCCATGCAAGCCCCCAACTTGCTTGTCTATGTCTGCAGCTCAACTTTAAAGGCTGCTCTTTGTTAGAAAATGATTCGGGCTGCTTTTCATTAAAAAGAAAAGCCTTACCGAGGACTTCTATACCCTTACTATCTGCCTAAGTGATTTCCTCTTAACTCCTGTATTAGATGGACGAATGGATGAAACAAAATGTAGTCTACCCATGCAATGGCATATTGATTATCCAGCCTTAAAATGGAGGGAAATTCCGACATATGCCACAATATAGATTAACTTTAAGGAAGTTATATTAAGTGAAATAAGCCAGTCACAAAAAGACAAAGACTGTGTGATTCCACTTATATGAGGTACCCAGAGTAGTCAAATGCATAGAGACAGAAAGTAGAATGATGGTTGTCAGGGGTCAGGGGAGCCTTATTGCACGTGAAGACTCTCTGTGGTATCCTCAGGTGGCACAGGGCATTGTATGATAACATGTTAATCCATTAATCTGTGAATGGATTAATCCGGGGCAGAGGCCTCATGATCTGATCATTTCTTTTTTTTTTTTTTTTTTTTTTGAGATGGAGTCTCGCTCTGTCACCCAGGCTGGAGTGCTGTGGCCGGATCTCAGCTCACTGCAAGCTCTGCCTCCTGGGTTCACACCATTCTCCCGCCTCAGCCTCCCGGGTAGCTGGGACTACAGGCGCCCACCACCATGCCCGGCTAGTTTTTTGTAGTTTTTAGTAGAGACGGGGTTTCACCGTGTTAGCCAGGATGGTCTCGATCTCCTGACCTCATGATCCACTCGTCTCGGCCTCCCAAAGTCAGCTGGGATTACAGGCTTGAGCCACCACGCCCGGCCCCGATCATTTCTTAAAGGGCTCACCTCAATACTCCACTTTGAGGATAAGTTTCAACAGAAGTTTTGGAAAAGATATTCAAACCATAATGAGAGGTGAAACTGGCTGGGCTTCTGGGTCGTATGGGGACTTGGAGAACTTTTCTGTCTAGGTAAAGGATTGTAAATGCACCAATCAGTGCTCTGTGTCTAGCTAAAGGTTTGTAAACGCACCAATCAGCACTCTGTCAAAACGGACCAATCAGCACTCTGTAAAACGGACTAATCAGCACTCTGTAAAATGGACCAATCAGCTCTCTGTAAAACAGACCAATCAGCAGGATGTGGGTGGGGCCAAATAAAGGAATAAAAGCAGACCACCGGAGTCAGCAGTGGCAACCCGCTTGGACCCCCCTTCCACGCTGTGGAAGCTTTGTTCTTTCGCTCTTTGCAATAAATCTTGCTGTTCCTCACTCTTTGGGTCCATGCCACCTTTATGAGACGTAACACTCCCTCTGAAGGTCTGCAGCTTCACTCTTGAAGTCAGCGAGACCACGAACCTACTGGAAAGAAGAAACTCTGGACACATCTGAACATCAGAAGGAACAAACTCCAGACACATCGTCTTTAAGAACTGTAATACTCACCACAAGCATCTGCAGCTTCGTTCTTGAAGTCAGCGAGACCAAGAACCCACCAATTTGGGACATATTTTGGCAACCACGAAGGGACCATCACCTATTGCCAAGTGGCGAGTACAATCAGACCCCTTTCGCTTGCTATCCTGTCCTATTTTTCCTTAGAACTTGGAGGCTAAATACTGGGCACCTGTCGGCTAGTTAAAAGCAACTAGCGAGGCTGCAGGACTAAAGACGTGGGTGTCAGGGTTTCTGGGAAAGGGCTTTCTAACACCCCAGACTCTTCAGAGTTGGGAGCATTGGTTTGCCTGGAACCAGCTTCCACTCTTCCTGTACTTCTAGGCTAAGCTGAGGGTCAACAGAGAGGAAAGCCATTCAGCTCCGGGATCCCGACAACAAGTTGGTTTACCCTATGGCCACGAGCTGACCTCTCAAAGGCATGTCACCCAAGTGAGACTTGCCCATCTATCCTATCTATCCTGACCATTGCCCCTGGATCCTAATGCCTATCAGACAAACTTCCTCCCACCTCTCCTCTCCGAGGCTAGTCCTGCTTCTAAAAACTACTCCTTGTCTCTGGTACTTTTCTAGTTTCTCCTTTAAGAATGATTTCTACTATAAACTCCAGGACTTTATTCCCTTCTTTAGGCACTCAGGCTCACCAATCAGAAAGACATAATTTTTGCCCAAAGCCCCGTCATAGCAGGGATTATCTGGAATTTTAGGATCCCTCCTCAGACAAGCAGGCCTAACAACAGCTATTCCTGAAGCCAGGATATGGAGAGCCTCAGAAATTGTATCTTTCCTGTTCATATAAGTGAGGACAAAAGGTGTCACTCTTTCAACCCTGGAGATCCCTTCCCTCCCTCAGGGTATGGCCCTCCACTTCATTTTTTGGGGCATAACATCTTTATTGGGACCTTTACAGAGGTAAGGTCCCAGGAGAATGGTTAGGACTCTAACAGTTTTTCAAGAATGCATCGGTAAGGGCCACTAAATCCAATTTTTCTCAGTTCTCCTTGTGGTCTAGGAGGAAAACTAGTGTTTCTGCTGCTGCATTGGTGAGCGCAACTATTCCAATCAGCAGGGTTCAGGGACTGTTGTGGTTCTTGGGAAAGAGGTGTTTCTACTGCTGCGTGGTGAGCGCAACTATTCTGATCAGCAGGGTTCAGGGACTGTTGCGGGTTCTTGGGCAGGGGGATAAACAAACCAAAACCGAGGGTGGTTTTGTCTTTCAGATGGGAAACACTCAGGCATCAACAGGCTCACCCTTGAAATGCATCCTAAGCCATTAGGACCAATTTGACCCACAAACCCTGAAAAAGAGGTGGCTCATTTTTTTCTGCACTACAGCCTGGCCCCAATATTCCCTCCCTGGTGGGGAAAAATCACCACCTGAGGGAAATACAAATTACAATACTATCCTGCAGCTTGACCTTTTCTGTAAGCGGGAAGGCAAATGGAAATACCTTATGTCCAAGCTTTATTTTCATTGAAAACAATTTTTTTCAATTTTGCATATACAACTATGCAAAGCTTGCAATTTACATTCCACAGGAGAACCTTCAGCTTACCTCCATATCCTAGCCTCCGTATAACTCCCCTTCCTATTAATGATAAGCCTCCTCTAATCTCCCCTGCCCAGAAGGAAATAAGCAAAGAAATCTCCAAAGGACCACAAAAACCCCTGGGCTATCAGTTGTGTCCCCTTCAAGCTGTAGGGGGAGGGGAATTTGGTCCAACCCAGGTACATGTCCCCTTCTCCCTCTCTGATTTAAAGCCGATCATGAGAGACCTGGGGAAGTTTTCAGATGATCCTGATAGGTACATAGATGTCCTACAGGGTCTAAGGCAAACCTTCAATCTCACTTGGAGAGATGTCATACTATTGTTAGATCAAACCCTAGCCTTTAATGAAAAGAATGCTGCTTTGGCTGCAGCCCAAGAGTTTGGAGATACCTGGTATCTTAGTCAAGTAAATGATAGAATGACAGCCAAAGAAAGGGACAAATTCCCTACGGGTCAGCAAGCCATCCCCAGTATGGATCCCCACTGGGACCTTGACTCAGATCATGGGGACTGGAGTCATAAATCTGTTGACCTGTGTTCTAGAAGGACTAAGGAGAATTAGGAAAAAAGACCATCAATTATTCAATGGTGTACACCGTAACTCAGGGAAAGGAAGAAAATCCTTCTGCCTTCCTCGAGCGGCTATGGGAGGCCTTAGGAAAATATACTCCCCTGTCACCTGAATCACCCGAGGATCAATTGATTCTAAAAGATAAATTTATTACCCAATCAGCCGCAGATATCAGGAGAAAGCTCCAAAAGCAAGCCCCGGGCCCTGAACAAAATCTGGAGGCATTATTAAACTGGGCAACCTCAGTGTTCTATAATAGGGACTGAGAGGAACAAGCCCAAAAGGAAAATCGAGATCAGAGAAAGGCTGAAGCCTTAGTCATGGCCCTCAGACAAACAAACTTTGGTGGTTCAGAGAGTACAGAAAATAGAGGAGGCCAATCACCCAGTGGGGCTTGTTATCAGTATGGTTTATAAGGACACTTTAAAAAAGATCGTCCAACGAGAAACAAACCGTCCCCTCGTCCATGTCCACTATGTTAAGGCAATCACTGGAAGGTACACAGCCCCAGAGGACAAAGGTTCTCTAGGTCAGAAGCCCCCAACCAGATGATCCAACAACAAGATTGAGGGTTCCTGGGACAAACGCCAGCTCATGTCATCACCCTCACTGAGCCCCAGGTACGTTTAACCATTGAGGGCCAGGAAATTGACTTCCTCTTGGACACTGGCTCAGCCTTCTCAGTATTAATCTTCTGCCCTGGACGACTGTCCTCAAGGTCCGTTACCATCTGAGGAATCCTGGGACAGCCTGTAACCAGGTATTTTTCCCACCTCCTTAGTTGTAATTGGAAGACTTTGCTCTTTTCACATGCCTTTCTTGTCATACCTGAAAGTCTCAAACCCTTATTAAGGAGGAATACATTAGCCAAAGCTGGAAAATTATCTACATGAATATGGAGAACAAGTTACCCATTTTTTGTTCCCTACTTGAGGAGGGAATCAACCTTGAAGTCTGGGCATTGGAAGGACAACTTAGAAGGGCAAAAAATGCCCACCCAGTCCAAATCAGGTTAAAAGACCCCACCACTTATCCTTATCAAAGGCAATATCCCTTAAGGCCTGAAGCTCATAAAGGATTACAGGATATTGTTAAACATTTAAAAGCTCAAGGCTTAGTAAGGAAATGAGCAGTCCCTGCAACACCCCAATACTAGAAGTAAAAAAACTGAACAGTCAGTAGAGACTAGTGTAAGATCTTAGACTCATCAATGAGGCAATAGTACCTCTATATCCAGTTGTACCCAACCCCTATACCCTGCTCTCTCAAATACCAGGGGAAGGAGAATGGTTCACTGTTCTGGACCTCAAGGATGCCTTTTCTGTATTCCCCTGCACTCTCCCAGTTTCTCTTTGCCTTTGAGGATCCCACAGGCCACACATCCCAACTTAGGTGGACAGTCTTGCCCCAAGGGTTTAGTGATAGCCGTCACCTGTTTGGTCACGCACTGACCCAAGATCTAGGCCACTTCTCAAGTCCAGGCACTCTGGTCCTTCAGTATGTGGATGATTTACTTTTGGCTACCAGCTCGGAAGCCTCGTGCCAGCAGGCTACTCTAGATCTCTTGAACTTTCTAGCCAATCAAGAGTACAAGGTGTCTAGGTCAAAGGCCCAGCTTTGCCTACAGCAGGTTAAATATCTAGGCCTAATCTTAGCCAAAGGGACCAGGGCCCTCAGCAAGGAAGGAATACAGCCTATACTGGCTTATCCTCACCCTAAGACATTAAAACAGTTGCGGGCGTTCCTTGGAATCACTGGCTTTTGCCAACTATGGATCCCCAGATACAGCGAGATAACTTGGCCCCTCTATACTCTAATCGAGGAGACCCAGAGGGCACATACTCAACTAGTAGAATAGGAACAAGGTGCTGCAGAAACAGCCTTCAGAACCTTAAAGAAGGTCCTAGTACAAGCTCCAGCTTTAAGCCTTCCCACAGGACAAAACTTCTCTTTATACGTCACAGAGAGAGCAGGGATAGCTCTTGGAGTCCTTACTCAGACTCGTAGGACAACCCCACAACCAGTGGCATACCTAAGAAAGAAAACTGATGTAGTAGCAAAAGGCTGGCCTCACTGTTTATGGGTAGTTTTGGTGGTGGCCGTCTTAGTGTGAGACGCTATCAAAACAATACAAGGAAAGGATCTCACTGTCTGGATACTCATGATGGAAATGGTGTACTAGGTGCCAAAGGAAGTTTGTGGCTATCAGACAACTCCCCACTTAGATACCAGGCACTACTCCTTGAGGGACTGGTGCTTCAAATTCATATGTGTGTGGCCCTCAACCCTGCCATTTTTCTCCCAGAGAATGGGGAACCAATCAAGCATGACTGCAACAAATTATAGTCCAGACTTATGGCACCCGAGTTGATCTCTTAGAAGTCCCCTTAGCTAATCCTGACCTTAAGCTATATACTGATGGAAGTTCATTTGTGGAGAATGGGATACAAAGGGCAGGTTATGCCATAGTTAGTGATGTAACCGTACTTGAAAGTAAGCCTCTTCCCCCAGGGACTGGAGCCCAGTTAGCAGAACCAGTGGCACTTACCCGAGCCTTAGAACTGGGAAAGGGAAAAAGGATAAATGTGCATACAGATAGCAAGTGTGCTTATCTAATCCTACATGTCTATGCTGCAATATGGAAAGAAAGGGAGTTCCTAACCTCTGGGGGAGCCCCCATTAAACACCACAAGGAAATTATGGAGTTATTGCATGCAGTGCAAAAACCCAAGGAGGTGGCAGTCTCACACTGCCAAAGCCATCAGAAAGGTGAAGGAGAAAAGGCAGAAGGAAACCGTCGGGCAGATGCTGAGGCCAAAATTGCTGCTAGGCGGAACCTCCCATTAGAAATACCTACTGAAGGACCCTTGGTATGGAACAACCCCCTCCAAGAGATTAAGCCCCAGTATTCCCCAACTGAAACAGAATGGGGACTGTCACGGGGGCATAGTTTTCTCCTGTCAGGGTGGTTAACGACAGAAGAAGGAAAGGTGCTTATATCTGAAGCCAGCCAGTGGAAAATACTTAAAAGCCTCCAGAAAACTTTTCATATGGGTATTAAAAACACTCAAGGCCAAATCCCTATTTACAGGGCCAGATCTCCTCTGGACCATCTCACAGGTAGTCAAAGCCTGTGAGGTGTGCCAAAGGAATAATCCCTTGGTTCATCATAAGGCCCCTTTGGGGGAACAAAGAATAGGTCAGTATCCTGGAGAGGACTGGCCGTTAGACTTCACCCATATGCCTAAGTCAAAGGGATTTCAATACTTATTGGTCTGTGTCTATACCTTTACAAATTGGATAGAAGCTTTCCCCTGCAAGACAGAGAAGGCTCAGGAAGTGATTAAAGTCCTAATTCATGAAATAATTCTTAGAATTGGGCTTCCCCAAAGCTTACAGAGTGACAATGGTCCAGCTTTTAAAGCCACAATAACTCAAGGAATTTCCAGGGCACTAAGGATACAATATCACCTTCACTGTGCCTGGAGGCCACAATCCTCAGGGAAGGTCAAGAAGGCAAATGAAACACTCAAGAGGCACTTAAGGAAACTAACACTAGAAATCTCCCATGGCCTACTCTTTTGCCCATGGCCTTGTTGAGAATCCGATATGAAATGCTGTATAGACAAACTTTTCTCACAAATGACCTCCTACTTGATCAGGAAATGGCCAACTTGGTCAATGATATAACTTCTTTGGCAAAATATCAATAAAACCTTAAAAACCTACCTGAAGGACATCACAGAGAAAAGGGAACAGAGTTGTTTTCAACCAGGAGATTTAGTGTTAGTCAAATCTCTCCCCTCTACCTCCCTATCCATGGACTCTTTGTGGGAAGGACCATACTCAGTAATCCTCTCTGCCCCCACTGCAGTTAAGGTGGCAGGAGTGGAATCTTGGATTCAGCACACCTGAGTTAAACATTGGACATCCCCTGAGGAACCTGCAGGACTGTCAGCTCAGGAGTCCCAAGATCAGCAAGACCAGCCTCTATACACCTGCAAACCGTTGCATCTCCTATTTTGGAAGGAAACACCCCAGACTAAAAGGTTCCTACCACTGATCCTGAGGAAAACCCCTTCCTCCTTAAAAGGATAAGTGAAAACCTACATAATCTGTATCTTTAACACCTCTCCTTGCCCTTTTAATGGAATCCTTTTACTATTTCATCATATTATTAAGCAGCATACTAACCATACTGTTTGTGATAGGACTATATACTGTAGCTCCTACCAGGACAAAAATCCTAAGCACATCAGCCTTGTTTCTATCTTCCTTCCTTCTGACAGCAATTTACTCCTACCTTTAACTCAGCCTAGATAAAATGATCTCGTCTTCCAAAGCGGCCTCTTTACCTTCCTATTTACTCTTTACCTATCTATCCCTCCTGCTTCCTTGGATACCTCATACAATCACCCCTCCCCTTCCACTAGCTTCTAATTACCTCTACAAGACTCTCAACTTAACCCAGTCTCTGTTAAACCAGTCCAATCCTTCCCTGGAAAATAACTGTTGGCTTTATATCTCTCTATCAACCTCTGCTTACATTGCCACTCCCATTCCTGAAAAAAAAACTGGGTCTTTACCGACTTAACCTACCACCCTCATTATGAAGGAAAAGACCCTTTCTGACTTCTAAATATGCAATCATTAGCCGACTTCCCCATCTCCAATAGGACCAAGAATACCCTAACAGGACATAAAAGCTGCAATCCAGCTTTTATTACTACCTACAACTATTACCTACTACCCCATCAGTGTAATTACACCCTACAACGTCAAGCCCCAACTAATCATAGTAACTTCCGAGTCACCCAAACAGCTCCATTCAGACGGCTTGTCTGCTTCTCAGGGCCCCCAAAATCATCACCTCCCTGCTTAACAAACAGTCCAGGTTTTGTAATGGTAAACATACTCCCTGCATGACCATTCACCCCTGCACCCCCTGCAGCAGCGTCCCCACCACTAGTGAATGCTTTCTCATCCCCTCTTTCAATCACTCTCTCAGATGGTTCCTAGTAGAGACAAAACAATTTTTTCTCCAATGGGAAAATAGAACACAAGGAGCCACTCAGTTTGCTCCCAACACCCCTTTCCAGCCACTCACCGGGGCTACCTTGGCAAGTAGGAGTATGGGAAAATGAAAACAACAAATTCACACACCTTTTTAACATACACAACCAGTTCTGTCTACCCAGCCAAGGTATATTCTTACGCGGAACATCAACCTATAGCTGCCTCCCCACTAACTGGACAGGCACCTGCACCTTAGTCTTTCTAAGTCCCAACATTAACATTGCCCCAGGAAATCAGACCTTATCAGTACCCCTCAAAGCTCAAGTCCATCAGCACAGAGCCATACAACTAATACCCCTACTTATAGGGTTAGGAATGGCTACTGCTATCAGAACCAGAATAGCCAGTTTATCTACTTCATTATCCTACTACCACATATTCTCAAAGGATTTTTCAGACAGTTTGCAAGAAATAACAAAATCTATCCTTACTCCACAATCCCAAATAGACTCTTTGGCAGCAGTGACTCTCCAAAACCGCCAAGGCCTAGACCTCCTCACTGCTGAGGAAGGAGGACTCTGCACCTTCTTAGGGGAAGAGTGTTGGGTTTACACTAACCAGTCAGGGATAGTATGAGATGCCGCCCAGCATTTACAGGAAAAGGCTTCTGAAATCAGACAACGCCTTTCAAACTCTTATACCAACCTCTGGAGTTGGGCAACATGGCTTCTCCCTTTTCTAAGTCCCATAGCAGCTATCTTGCTGTTACTCGCCTTTAGGCCCTGTGTTTTTAACCTTCTTGTCAAATTCGTTTCCTCTAGAATCGAGGCCATCAAGCTACAGATGGTCTTACAAATGGAACTCCAAATGAGTTCAACTAACAACTTCTACTGAGGACCCCTGGACCAACCTGCTGGCCCTTCCACTGGCCTAAAGAGTTCCCCTCTGGAGGACACTACAACTGCGGGGCCCCTTCTTCACCCCTATCCAGCAGGGATAACTCTTAGAGCAGTCATCAGTCAAATTCCCAACCACAGTTAGGGTGTCCTATTTAGAGGGGGGATTGAGAGGTGAAGCTGTCTGGGCTTTTGGGTCGGATGGGGCCTTGGAGAACTTTTCTGTCTAGCTAAAGGATTGTAAATGCACCAGTTAGCGCTCTGTGTCTAGCTAAAAATTTGTAAATGCACCAATCAGCACTCTGTCAAAACAGACCAATCAGCATTCTGTAAAACAGACCAATCAGCACTCTGTAAAATGGACCAATCAGCTCTCTGTAAGATAGACCAATCAGCAGGATGTAGGTGGAGCCAAATAAAGGAATAAAAGCAGGCCACCAGAGCCAGCACCTGCAACCTGCTCAGGTCCCCTTCCATGCTGCAGAAGTTTTGTTTTTTTGCTCTTCACAATAAATCTTGCTGCTGCTCACTCTTTAGGTCCATGCTGCCTTTATGAGCTATAACACTCACCATGAAGGTCTGCAGCTTCACTCCTGAAGTTAGCAAGGCCATGAACCCACCGGGAGGAATGAACAATTCGGGACGCACCACCTTTAAGAGCTATAACATTCATTGCGAAGGTCTGCGACTTCACTCCTGAAGTCAGCAAGACCGTGAACCCACCAGAAGGAATAAACTCCAGACACATCGAACATCAGAAAGAACAAACTCTGGCCCCACCATCTTTTAAGAACTGTAACACTCACCACCAGGGTCCGCGACTTCATTCTTGAAGTCAGTGAGACCAATAACCCACCAGTTCCGGACACAATAACAAGTGGCAAATTTTATATTACGTATATTTTCCACAATTTTCTAAAAAATGGAAAAAAAGAAGGTGGGTTCTATTAAGCACTGGGTGTGTTTTCCTGTATGAGGTGTGCCACTGGGATTTTCAACACCTGTACAATGCTGACCAAATTGTAGCCCAGTTAGCTTGCCTGAGGTGCCTAGGGACATCGTCCAGTCCTGGGCAAGGGAACCTGTGGGGAGAGGCATGACTGCACTGCCAACTGGGCCCTTCTTGGGTGGCACTATGGGCCTGCCCATCTCAAGGTCAGTTAGATCTCCCTGGCACTCTGGGCTGGAAGTCTACAGACTACCCCAGAAGGCTAGGTGGCCACAGTAAGAGAAGCCACCTTTACCTGCATTCTCACTACCTCCCAGTTAGAAGGAGGTTGATGACAGGAGCAGATGTCAGGAACCAGCAAAGGCCATGCAGGTGGCATCTCAGGACTCTCTACAGGGAATAATGTAGCAAGAAAAGACCGAATCTCCTGAAATTTGGGGTGGAAATCAGAGTCCTCTTGATTTGAACAGTTTTACCTGGTGTTGCACCGCAAGATGGTAATGTGAAATATATTGTTTGCAAAGGGTAATTAGGGGCATCCAGAAATCTTAAATCCAAGAGAAAGACAGAATTGGGAGTTAGAAGGGCTAATCAGCTATTGAAGATAAGAGAGTAGGCGGCAGGCATAGGCTGGCTCAGAAGAATTTTTCTGAAAGATCTCCTTGTTAACAGCAGCCAGTTTTCGCTGGCTCTAGCATGTATGTGACATTTCTTATCTCAAAGTGGCTTAAAAGTACTGCTCAGCCCTTGACAGAAGTTGCAGAATTCCGTTTCTACATCACACAGGGAAATGGAATCTAGGGTTAAGGTTCTCTAAATCCAAGTTAATAATGGTACTCTTTTATTATTTCTATTTTATTTTGATACCTATGGCATTCCTTGGAGATGCTATATTTCTGTTGGGAGAAAAACTTTTCCTCTATTAACTTAGGTCCAGATACCAGGGGTCTGCAAATTAACTGACAATTGATATATTAACAAAAGAAAAGATGAAGTTGATTCCCTTGTCTGTGGGAGTACTCAGTACTGATGAACTCACTGAACAGCTGGGGGTACGGGCTTACATGCCAGCTTAACCAGGGAAGGGAAAGGGTGAGGGTGAGGGTGGGGGAAAGATAGAAGATTTGTTCTAGGAGAACAAATGGAAGGTAGACAGTTTTTGATAAGGTTTGTTTATGCACCTTCTCTAATGGTCAGTCTCCTTCCTGGCTGGAAGCTTCCCAGGGCAGGGGATTTATTCTCAGAATTCTCTGCCTTTAGTCAGATAAGGGAAGCTCCAGAAAGGCGTCTTTCTGCCTCTGCTGTATTTCAGATGTCTTCAATTTAAAGTAATCTTTATGCTGTCTTGGTGGATCCAAGTGGGTCCCTTCATTATTATCACTTCTTTTATGTTCAAATGCTGTTATAAGAATCATGTCTTGATAACCGCACAAAAATTTGAATAGGTAGAGCTGGAGTAATAATCATAATGAGAGCTAACATTTGCAGCAAGCTTACTGTATGTCAGGCATCATGCTTAGCATTCTACATGGATTATCTAATGTAACCCTCAAAATGACAGCAGGAAGTGGGTGCTGTCATTTTTGCAGGAGGAAACTCAGGCTTGGGGAAGTTAACGTGTGGCCGTGTGATCAAGTGGAAATCAAACACAGGCTCCTCTGACTGTAGAACCGGACTTCTTGTAGTAATTGTTTACTGCTGCATAATCAATACCCCCAATGCAGTAGCCTAAAACAATACACATTATTATTTCTCACCATGTCTGGGAGTTTTCATGAGGCTGAGTTGGATATTGGCTGAGTTGGCAGCCATCTGAAGACTTGTTTGGGGTGACGGGATCCACTTCCAGGGTGGCTTTTTCCTGTGACTGTCACACTGGTGCCAGCTGTTGTGGAGGCCTCAGTTGCTTTCTGGGGGCCTTGCTGCAGAGTGATCTAACTATGCAGCAGCTGGCTTCCCCAGAAGCCAAGGCAGCAGCTGCAATGCATTTTATTACTTATTCTTAGAAGCCACACACCACCACTTCTGCAGTATCCTATTAGTCACACAGGTTGGCTCTATTCACTGTGAAAAGGGACCACATAGGTGCACGGATTCCAGGAGTGAGGATCTCTGGGAGTCAGTTCAGGGCCAACTACCACATTTCTACTACACTTTTCCTTCTTTACTATCAACCTAGGCAAAGGTACTGTGAAATGAAATTTATAGGAGGCCATAGTTTTTGACTGAGCTCATGCACTAATCTCCAGCAGACCAGACCAAACCAGAATGGAGTCACTCATGCTGGGTGCCATGTAATGAAACTGAACTTAGACATGGGACATTTTCCTAAACAACAAGATTCACAGCAATCAATCCAAAGGGGCCTGGTCAGCCTGAAGCAGCGTGATAATGAATTCCCATCTGTCTTAACCCTACAAGGAAAATAATTTTAAATTGAACAATCTGTTTTTTGTTCCTTGTTTTTGCTTTCTTCTGTCATTTGCTCTCTGTAAAGCCAACTTCCTCTGCTCAGCTCATTAGAGCACCTTTTTATTTAATACATGTGATGCTGCCTGATTCATGAATTGCTAATAAAAGCCAATTAGATAATTAAACTGAATTTGTTGAAATTTTATTGCTTGACAGTGCTTAGACAGGCACCTGGCACTTGGAAGTCTTTCAATAAATCCTAACTTGTTTACACGAAAGGAAAATAAAAAATTCAGGACTCCAAACTATGCCAAAGAGAAAATTTAACTTTGGAACTGAGTCACACAAAACTGCTTTCATTTTGTTCCTAAGTAGATAGCTGCAAAGATAGAAGGCCACATATCTCCCCAGGTGGCCTCCCTCACAATTTGCTCATGAGGAAATTCTTTGGGGCCCCAAGATCTTTATTCTGAAACAGAGTTCTTATGAATTTTACCCTGACAATGTAAATTAAGAGCTTATCTTCACAGTGCAGGACAGGCAGGACTAGGAATCCCCCCCTCCACTCACCTGAGACAAGTGCATGTCTTATGACTGCTTCCCCGGTCTCTGTACACTTTATCTTATATAAAAATGCAGACTCACCGAACATGAGACAAGTGCATGGTTGACCATGTTCCTCAACTCACTCCTTTAACATATAAAATGTGGATTCGATGAGTGCTAATCAAAGCCTCAAAAAGAACAAGAAAAAAAAGAGATCTTGTTTTTCTTCCTTTAGGCTGGAAGCTGCTAAAGTACATTTAAAGGCTGAAATTAAGGAGCCAGTGGAGAGGATGATGGTGAAGATACAGGAAATATGGGGATCTGTAGAGCTTCAAAAGAAACCACTTGCCACCTTTTGTTTACCCTTCCCCCCTTTTATCCTTTTTGTTTCCTCTGCTGCCCACTCTTTCCCCTTTAAATATCGAAGTCCTCAAACTCTGTCTGGAAAAAGCACGAATCACAGATGTTCCTGCGATTTGTGTTCCTTTTCCCCAGGCACATCCTGAACCTTGGCAAAATAAACCTCTGAATTGATTGAGACTTGCCTCAGTCATTTTCTTTGGTTTACATTTCTGTCTTTCCTCCCAGCTGTTTTCCAGCCCTCAGTCATTAGTACGTAAGAGTTGCACATCAGTGCATGAAGAGTTGAAGGCATTTTGGTAGTAGTGGAGCAAATGAGCAGATGACATCCCACAGTGAGATATGTGGTGTTAGACAAGGAGGAAAATAAATATTGAGTGTTGTCCATTGGTTTTGCAACTAAAAGCTCACTGGGCAGAGGGAAAATGCTTGCTTGGGGTAAATAGAGTAGCTCAGAGGAGTTTAAAGGTAGCTGTTGAGTAGATAACCATTATAGTAAATTTGAATGTGAAAGAACAGAGCTAGTGGGTAAGAGTGAAAGAAGGGATCCGACTTGATAAAGAGATTTTTTTTCTTCCTTTAGTCTGGAAGCTGCTAAAGTACATTTAAAGGCTGGGGTTAAGGAGCCAGTAGAGGTGATGATGGTGAGCATACAGGAAAGAGGGGGATCTGTGGATGGGATAAGATCACTAGGGAGATGGTAAGAGATGCTTTTAGTTATCCAGTGCTGGGTAACAAAGTACCCCGAACCTAAATTATTAAGATGGAGTTGGGTTTTTTTGTTTTTGTTTTTCTTATAAATTTGCAAATTCGCGCTTAACTTGGTGGAGATGGTTTGTCTCTGCTCCACTGACCATTAGCTGGGGCAGCTTGGGGGCTGAGGGATGGAGTCATCTGAATGCTCGTGTGTCTGGTGGTTCATGCTGGCTGTCAACCAGGACGTTAGCGAGGGCTGAGCAGAAGCACCTCCACAAGCATCATGGCTGGATTCCAAGAGCAAGAACCCCAAGAAGATAGGTGGAAGCCTTACCACTTGTTATGAGTCAGCCTTGGAAGTCAGGTAGCTTCCCTTCCACTGTAGTCACAGGCCTGCTTAGATTCAACAGGAAGGACCATGCACCCACCGTGTCAACTTCCAACTCTAAGGAGAAAATGCAGGATGGGATATATTAGTGAGGTTATCTTTGGAAAATACAATCTGCCCAGATAGTCTCCGCACAACTTGTTACTTGCAAGTTCAGAATGTTCACAATCTAGCTGTCTATCTCTTTTCTGTGCTCTAATATATGAGAAGGAGCTGACCAGTACAGCATAAGCACCCATTTGTGAGGTGTAGTGCAATATGGAACACAAAAGGGGAACTGCCTGGCTGAAGCAAGGCACACCACTTCATCTACCATATTATCTGGGCTTGAGTCTGCATTCTGGAGGACAGCTGGAGAGCTCTGACTAATGAGGTCTGCTGTGCAGAGTGACTAAATGAAGTCATTGGAGCCCCTTATGAGGAATTTGAAGATAACTGCTGTCATCGATATTAGCAGTCAGGAGTAGGAGCAGAAGCTGAAGGACACAAATAAAAGGCACTCAACTGAAGCCATAAGGCAGAAGTGTTTATGAGTAAGCAGAAGCCGTAAACTAGAGGGAATTCTGAAGACAGGAGGGAAGGTAATTCACCGCGCAGGAGTGGAGGAAGAAGGGGCAATGGAGCCGAATCACAGCAATGACTGAGCATGAAAGCCAGGCAGGTGCCTGCTGCTGAGAGTGACCCCAAGAGAACCCATGGCTTGAGACAACTCTCCCGGTGCCTGAGTGCCAGCCAGGGTGGCAGCCAACATGGAGACCTTCTTCTCAGCTTCGCTGGGTCTTCCCATACTGGGCTCTGATCTCCTGAGATTGGTAGACTTTGTTTGACCCAAGAGTGCCTATCTGGCACAGAATCTCAAAATTAACTTTAGGGGAACTTATTAGGGTGCCAAAGGTATATTTACCTAAAAAATCAATACCTGCCCACAAACTGGAATTAGCAATGTCTGGCAAAAGATTATAAACTGTTTTGACAAGTTGCAGGTGACTCGCTCTGTGTGTTTGTTCATTGTCTAATATTTGTAGAAAGACATTATAGCAAAGGATTTGTCTGGGGAATCCTACAATCATTTCACTCTGTAATATGCTCCTTGCGATGGAAGGAGGGTATATTTTCTGAGCTGGTTAGCTGAAGGGCTCAAATCATAGCACACATCTGTCACTTCCATGCACTCTCTCTCCTGGATCATATTTATACTCAATTGAAGTCTTCTGCAGCCTTCAGCGGCTGATCACCAATTGAGTGTCTGCCCTCCCAACAGACCGATGTCTAATGTCACAGTACAGGGCACAGGGATTATTTCAGTAAGTTCCTGCACTAAGAGTGGTGTTGGCAACTTTTAGAAACCCACCCCTTCATCCTGGGCAAGACTTCCTATCATGTGGCTAGAAAGAAACATCTATGACATTTATTCTGTGACCTATGTATTACTTTGTATGTTGCCAAACATTCAGCAAGCTAGTGAGTGGTCTGTTTATTTGCAAGCTAGGGCCAATGCTTCTTATCTCTAAAAGCTGAGTACTGCCATTGCCACCATCAACTGGTACAATCTTTTTTTTTTTTTTTTTTGAGACTGAGTCTCCCTCTGTCACTCAAGCTGGAGTGCAATGGCACAATCTTGGCTCACTGCAACCTCTGCCTTCTGGGTTTGAGTGATTCTCCTGCCTCAGCCTCCCAAGCAGCTGGGATTACATACAAATGCCACCATGCCTGGCTAATTTTTTGTATTTTTAGTAGAGACGGGGCTTCACCATTTGGCCAGGCTGGTCTCGAACTCCTGACCTCAGGTGATCTGCCCACCTTGGCTTCCCAAAATGTCGAGATTACAGGCATGAGCCACCACGCCTGCCCAACTGACATAAACTTTTAACAGCTTTCTAAAACAGTCACATATTCTCCTCTTATTTAGCTTCTAAAAAGCATTGTGTATTACTCAGCATTCTAACTAGCAGGAAATAATTTTATTAAAGAGTATCAGGCACCTTAAAGAACACAAGGAGGTCAAAGTCAGGTTTTATGGCTGTGCCCCCAACAGAGCTAGACATACTACATCACAAGGCATTCCAGAGAAACTGCAGTGATACCCCAGCTGTGGGCCTGGAGAGAACCATGGTCATGCTTGCTGTAAGGCTCCAACACTCTGCCTCCATCCTTCTTAGAAACAGGTGTGTGTGGTACCTGTTTCTTCTTTCCCCATTGAAGCTTCATGTGTTCTGATTGACCTAGGACACATGCCCATGCTTAACTATACCAATCTTTGGTAGCGATGACAGTTCTTAGCTTTTAAAGGTAAGAAGCATCAGCCCAAGCTTGCAAATAAATGGACCATTCACTTGCCGGCTGAATGTTTGGCAGCCTACAGAATGATACATGGGTCATGGAATAAATATGTCATAGATGTTTCTTTCCAGCCACATGATAAGAAGTCTTGCCCATCATGAGGAGGTGGGTTTCCAAAAGTTGCCAAGGAAGGATGGCAAAGAACATTTCTGGTTCCTACTTTGGGGAAGCAAGGCAAAACAGGGGAGATTCTTCAACATAGGAAGAATGGCCAGGAGATGCTGAGCAGTCAAAAATTATAACAAATGTAACTGTCACCAGATGACCAGAAGCATCATTTTAATGTCTTCGTATGGATATTATTTAACTTCTAAAAATTACAGAAAATTGCTAATTGTAGACTCACAGGAGATCTGATAACAGAGCACCTTTTAGACTTCTCTAACCAGTGATGTTGGTTGACTTACCATGTGAAAGAGTCTTCTGAAATAGCTGTCCAGCTCAATTGCAATACAGTTTCTCGGTTATTTCATAACCTGTTTGAAGCAGAGCTCAAAGCTCTCTACTCATTGGTGATTGCATAATTGTTTTAGTTCGTTTGTTAAACATAATTGTTTTGCCTTACTTCTGTCCTCCTCCTTTGATATATACTCTGCAACTAGATCCCTAATGAATATGATTAGTGCTTCCCATGCTGTGCAAGGGATAGAGGCTGTGATGTTGTTAAGTTGAAGACATGTCTCCATTTCATGTTTCAGGGACTTAAACACTCAGGGACCAAGTTAACAGAAGAGTTCTTCAATTGCTTTATTTGAACAAATTTTGCCTGTCATCATGCTGAAGGGGAGCTAGACAATAGGGAGGAAGGCAGAGGACACAGAACAGGCAGGGTATATCGTGTATATTGTGTTAACCTACCAGTTCCCTGAGTCACCCACCAACCCTGAAGCTAACAATAAATGTTTAAACACAGATGCTATGGTTTAAATGTGTCCCGCAAAAAGCATATGTTGGAAATGTAATTCCTAGTGCAACAGTGTTGGGGTCTAATGAGAGGTGACTAGGCCATCAGAGCTCTGCCCTTATGGATTAATGTCATTATTATGGGAGTGGGTTCATTATTACACATTTTTGTTTGTTTTGTGCTGCTATAAAAGTCTACCACAGATGGTAATTTATAAAGAAATTTATTTCTCACAGTTCTGGAGGCTGGGAAGTCCAATAACAGGGTGCCATTATCTGGTGATGGCCTTCCTGCACATGATGGAAGTCACCACATGGGTGAGAGAAAGGAGAAAGGGGGCCAAACTCAGCCTTTTATCAGGAACCTACTCCCACAATAACTAACCCACTCCTTCAATAATAACATTAATCCATTCATGAGTGCAGAGCCCTGGTGACCTAAAGACCCCGCCTCTCAACACTGTTGCATTGGAAGTTAAGTTTCCCACACATGAAGTTTGGGGGACACATTCAAACCACAGCATTGTGGGAGTGGGTTTATTATAAAAGGATGAATTTGACCCTGACAAGGATGAGTGTGTGCCTCTTTCTCTCTCTCCCCCTCTTTGCCCTTCTGCCTTGTACCATGGTATGATGCAGCAACAAGGACCTCACCAGATACCAATGACTCGATCTTAGACTTCCCAGTTACCAGGACTGTGAGAAATACATTTCTGTTCATTATAAATTACCCATTCCATGGCATTCTGTTACAGCAGCACAAGATAGAGTAAGACAACAGACATCCCAGTATAAATGTGGAAGACAGAGTCTTGGAAACAACAAGTCAGAACATATTCTTGTGAAGAGTAGTTACCTATAGTGATCCCTTGTGAATTTTAGACATCATTCTTCTAGAGATCTCAGAGTGTTTTATAGACACTATCTTATCCACCCCTGTAATATCATCTATAAGATAGTTATTCCCAAGCCTGGAAGAACTAAAGAACATTAGATGCATGCACTCTTAGATATCAGAGGAGGTGCCAGTGAATCATCACCTTTTCCGGGCTCTAACCTCTACTGAGAATAGATACCAACAAAATTCAGTTAAATGTGTCAGGTATTTAGGGCTAGGTAGGTCAGTACAGCTTAGACCCAAGACCGAAAGGGAATGCCTTACTTCCTGCCCCTCTGAATTGAAAACTGGTGCCCAGTGAAGAGTCTACATGGCCTAACCCACTTTGCCTATCCCAAATATATAAAGATTTTGCCGTATGCTTTTTAAAGAGGTTTTATAATTTTAGCTTTTGTGTGTAAGCCCATATTCCATTTCTAGATAGTTTTTGGATGTGATATGAGGTAGAAGTGATGATTCATTTTTTCTTATATATATCTGGTGATAGAAGTGCTTCTGAGCCAGTGACAGAGTAGAGCTGGGCTGGGTCTTACCAACGCATTTCCAACAACAATCCTGAACTGCTTGTTTTCTGAGGAAGCGGATGGTAAATGATCCAAGGAGCTGAAAGAAAATCCCCAAATTTAGCAATACTGTCTGCTGGATTTCTAGTTAGTTTTATTTGAAGTTCATACATTTTACCCTCCCTTAACTTTTTTTCTTATAGCATGGATTCTGTTGAACCTCCCTTAACATAGATAGATAGATAGATAGATAGATAGATAGATAGATAGATAGACAGACATATAGATAGATAAAATCAATTCACTTGTTTAAATGAATCCTGAAAAATATTATAAGACAATAAGTTAAACCACTTGCAAGAGTTTTGTTAGGTACTGATCTTTTGTTCCTAACCCTGTTCCCAGAAAAAATTCCTATTTTTGTGGGCAAAAATAGACCAGACACCTTTTCCCCACCCCATGGTGCAATGGAGTGCACAGAAGTCATGTTCAAATAAATCGTATAACTTAGATGTTACAGAGAACAAAACCATCATGAAGTAGATGAACTGTTGGAAACAGGTGCTCTGACTCAGCCTTTGCATCTTTGACTTATACATGTTTGTACAGTTGTACATTTCTGATTATTATAATTTTGTCTATCAGATTAGTTATAAAATTTCACCCAAGGAGCAGAGGTTTGTTGTTGTTGTTTTATGAAGAGTCCCAAAATTCTGCTTTAAAAATAAAACAGGACTCCAAATGCATACGGCAACATTTATTCTTCACACGGGGCATATACACAGCATGTACATGTGAAGTAGGTACACATGAAACCTCAACAATTACTACAAGGTACAAAATTAAGCACAGAATGGATGGAATCATTAACAAGTGCTATGGGACTACAGAGGATACTGAGACTATGGTGTTCTAGGGTGGTCAGGGAAAGCTTCCGGAGGATTTAGGCCTGATGCAGTCATTTAAGTTATGAAGAAGTCACCTCAGAAGGATCAGTGTGGGCAAGGGCATAGAAAAGGAGTTGAGTATCATATGGTGGGACGGCAACTAGGCTTTCGATGGAACCATGAGCAACATGGTCGAGGTAGCCAGGATTCAGGAAGCCTCCTATCCCTATGGGATAGTTCCCTGAATAAGATATCACAATTATAAGACATGTGATTACTTTATATACCACTAACTAGAGATTTTTACCAATTAAACTATGACATACCTTTGATTATAAGATGCATCCCAATTTCAAAGATGTTAGAATGTGTATGGGGAGGCATAAAAACATGGCTGGGTGTGGCAGCAAGCCGCCAAAATGACCACAAACATCCCTCTGTCCTTGTGTGAACCCCCTTCCATAGTACCCTCCCAGATCTGTGTGACCAATAGGATATGGCAGAAATGAGGATGTATGAATTCCAAGATTAAGGTCAAAAGACACTGCAGCTCCTGTTCTGTTCTCTCTCTCTCTCATCATTGGCTTTTGAGGATACCCAGGCAACCTGTAGAGAGAGTCTCATGTGATGAGGAACTGAGGCCCTGCAAAGAATGGAGACTTGCCAATAATCGCACAAATGAACTTGAAAGTGAATTGTCCAGCCTTCAGATGACTTCAGTCCCAGCTGAGAGTTTGATAGCAACCTCATGAGAGACCCTGAGAGAGAACCACCCAACTAAGCTGCCTATAAATTTCTGACCCTCAGAAGCTGTGTGTAATAATAATAATTACTTAAATATTTCTTATTTTGAGCTGCTAGTTTGGGGGTAATTTGTTACATAGCCATAGATAGAATTAATGAATACCACATATAATGTGTTGTGTGTGTGTGTGTGTGTGTGTGTGTGTGTATACACACACACATACTAGGTAAGTGTCAATCTGGGGCTCAGAAACAGATAGACTCATCTGATTTAAAGCATCCTCCTGAGTTTTCCTCCCTGGCTGCCTGGCTGTCTGCAGATCACCTGCCATCATGAATGACACAGTAACTATCTGGACCAGGAAACTCATGACCAACCAAATACTTCAAAGGAAACAAATGGTCATAGATATTCTTAACACTGGGAAGGCAACAGTACCTAAGACAGAAATTCTGGAAAAATTAGTCAAAATATACAAGACCACACTGGATGTCATCTTTGTATTTGGATTCAGAACTTATTTTGGTGGTGGCAAGATATCTGACTTTGGTGTGATTTATGATTTTTTTGGATTATGTAAAGAATCATGAACCCAAACATAGACTTGCAAGACATGGCCTGCCTCCATGAGAGGAAAAAGACCTCAAGAAAGTAGTGAGAAGAATGCAAGAATAGAATGAAGAAACTTAGGGGGTTGGCAAAGGCCAATGTTGGTGCTGGCAGAAAGCCAAAGGAGTAAAGAGGCTGTAATGATGTTATCTGCAGACATTGTGTGGATTAATAAACTAAAAAGTTGCAAGTGAAAGAAAGGCATCCTACTGCTTCCACTTAGACCTTGAAATGCCCCAGAATCAGGTGTAGAGATTAGAAATAGGTGATCACAGTGGGACTCAGGTGGTGGATGACACAATTGCAAATGAGGATGGTTTACGGAAGCAAGACTGGAACGTACTGAGCCAAATCAAAGAGCCTTAATAACAGAGACAGCTATCTGCCTTTGTCCTGAAACACTTCCTCTTCTTAAGGAGCCAACTTGAGAACAAAACCCCACTATATTTTACAGAAAGAATTAAGCGGAAATACTTGTACAAAGTGGGAAGCTCAAGGGTAGGTGTGGATTCAGGCATTTATAGAACACCAGGACTTTGGGAAGATATAAATTAGTGCTCACTCCCAGAGGACCCTGCCAGCCAAGCTAAGTTATTTTGACTTTATTATACAAGCAGAAGGCAGCCACAACTGATTTGAGACAGGAGAATTGGTACTAATAACAATGTTTGGAAGATTAAACTGGCCATGTCATGTAATATGACTTTGATTGAGAGAAGCTTTGAAAGCCATGGCTAGTTTCCAATGTGAGGCTATTATTAATAGTTTAGACCTAGAGAATCCAACCTTTCTCATCCCTCTGGCCACTTGCCTAGCTCAGGGTCAAAGGTGAGACTAACATCTCCGTTCTCAAACGCCCCCACATTTAGAAAACCCTCTTCCCATAGCCACTCACTTCTCACAAAAGTTCTTCTGTAGAAACATCCTAGAGATTGGAGTCTATCTGAGCTAATACTGTGCCGTCATGCTGATGCTGCAGTCTCACCAATGTACCTTAATGCAGTGGTTTCCCTGGGGTTCTTTGTCCTACATCCAAGAAAATTAAGGAATGCAGATGTAAGGGTGGGGTTGGAGTCAATGTTTAATAAGCGAAAAAGAAAGCGTTCTGCAGCAGAGAGGGGAGTCCAAGTGGATTGCCGGGTTACAGCTGAATTTAAAAGCTTTTTGTAAGAAACTGCTCTCTTCCCTGTAACTGTTTGAGTAACTTTTCTTACCAGTAAAGCTGTCTGTGCAATTCTTCTCTTATGCAGCTGTGGGTATGTCTCTAGGCAAACACAAAGCTCTGCTTCTCTTGTTTGTATAACGATGGGTTTGTTTTAGGTAAGCCCCCTTCCTCCCTGTGCAAGTTCCCACCGTGTATGTGCCTGCAAAGGGGAGGAAAGTTTTTCCTAGGAGCTCACTAATTGTACAAAGAACAAAGAGCCTTTGTGCTGGACCCCGTTTGCTTATCTGTTTGCAGGTGCAGACTGAGTCTTTTTCCCAGGTTATTTTATTTTTGCCTGTTACTGTGACTTTTCAGGCAGGCCACTTCTGCAGTCTGAATTTTTCCCAAATGATTTTCCTTTCTTTGTCCCTCACTGAGAACAGGGCCAAAGGGGTGCTGGACTGTGGGAGATGCTAAGGTGTGTGCAGAGACCTTGAAGAGGAAGGACAGACAGGGCATCTTTCCCCAGTGTGTGCAAGGAGGTTCACAACAGCTGATGTTTAGATGGGAGCCTCGGACCTGCAAAAACAAAAGAAAGAAAAGCTCCCTATTGTTTATTCATCTAATAAGCTGAGAGAGACTCTAACGGTCATCAAATTCAATTCATAATTTTGAAAATAAGGCCTTGAGCCCACCTAGTGGTCTCTTGCCTTCCAGGCCAGTCTGGTGGCACCTGCTGTTTACCTCTTGTTCTCCTCAAAGGAAGGAAGCTCAGTGTCTACCTGTCTCTGAGGGGAGCCATCCATACATGGGGGAGTGACTTAGCATAGGGTTCTTTGGAAAGGAGATGCTCACTCGGGTGTTTTTGCTTATTTTTTGGTAAGTTAAGAGAACTTCGTTCTGGTACCTACCACTTTCACTAGGCAAAAATCATGTTTACATCTGGGTGAAAGAGAAAAGGATTCCTGCTTAGTTTCCTTTTTGTGTCTGCACTTAGGGAAAAGTTAGTAGATAAACTCTACCTATTTTTTTAAAATAAGGCCAATTTAAGAGTGTCAAAGGATTCATGTTATTTAGTCAGGATTATTTGTTTTTACTCCTATACTTGTTCGACACTAGTATAGACTTATTCACCTTCACTTGGAAATTTTATAATTCTAACCCAAGGGAAAGAACCCTTCTTTCATTTCTGTAATCCATTTCCTTCTTCACATGTCTTTTTATCTCTTTTTTTCAGAAAGTCACACGCTTGACTTGTAACACTTCATGCTACCTGAGAAGAAAGGAAAAGTCACTTTGTGCTTGACTCGCATAAGATGACTGAAATACCTGTTCATAAGATTAATAGCAGAGCATTATTTACCAACCTGTGCATCTTATTAAACATCATTTTCTTCTCTTTATGTTTCACAAAAACAAGCTCTGCAGGAATCTCTTTTGGCAATATTGCAATCTAGTTAGCCAAATCATCCTTCCTGCTGAAAATAACTAAAAAGTTTGAAAATCAGAGCTTTCTTAAAAGCACTGATGAGCTGGCAAGAAACCAAGAAACACACAGGGCAAAATCTGAGGGCAAGTGGGAACTGAGAGAAGCGAACAGAGTTAGCTTTTAGCCTGGGGACATTTGCCAAGCTTGATTCTGAGCTTCAGCTTTCTTTGCCTCTGGGAGCACCAGAGGCAGGAGGCAAAGCATGGGGCAGCCAAAGTGGGACATCCTGGGAGACCCTCTTTCCTCAAATATGGTACCCTGAAGAACCCCACCCTTAGTGTAGGCCTGGCGTGGAAACACATTGTAAACCAAAAGAAAATTCTAGGTCCCCCAACTGACTGAATGAACCCTCCACCCTTGGACAAGGGAATCCCAAAGAAACCTGAAAAACTAGTTCAGGCTATGATGGGAAGAGAGGTCAGATGTGTTATACCCTTCCCTTTGGAATTTAGGCACAACTGACCAAAATTATCATTAAAACAGAGATCATAAGACGGACAAAACAGACTTTTTGTGGCAATAAGATACGAAATTCTGATCTGACTCTGGTATAGCAACACATGACAATAGGCCCTAAAGGAAATGAAAATATTTTGCCCCAAAGTATATTTCTTTGCATATTTTGAAATGGTCCTGCCAAGCCTTCTTTTGTGGGGGAAATCTGCATTTTGTAGAGAAGCTCCTTCCCTTTCTAGGTCTTTTCCTGATCAAAAAGAGATTTAACTGAGAATCTGACACCTTTTCAGATCCAAAAGGAGACATTTACCACTTATTCTTTCTGAAACCTGCCACCTGGAGGCTTTATCTACGTAACAAGAACCTTGGCCTATACCACGCTCCTTATCTTAACTCAAGCATTTCTTTCTGCTGACTTCAACTCTCTAGGCAGAGCTTAGCTCTTTCAACCAATTGCCAATCAGAGAATCTTTGAATCCACCTATGACCTGTAAGTTCCCACTTTGAGATGTCCCACCTTTCTGGGCCAAACCAATGTATACCTTGAATGTATTAATTTATGTCTTTGTCTATAACTTCTGTCTCCCTAAAATGTATAAAACCAAGCTGTAACCAAACCACCTTGAGCATGTGTTCTCAGGACTTTTGGAGGCTGTGCTATGGGCCATGGTCACTCATATTTGACTCAGAATAAACCTCTTTAAATATTGTATAGAGTTTGGCTTTCATTCCAGCAGCAATACCCACGTCCCCCATTACCACACTATAGCATTGCAAGGAAAATTGCCCAGTTCCCTGGTGCAGAACAGAGCTGGGAAAACCCACCTCTGCAAAGTTGTACCACACACACCTATGGGGCAGGGCAAACCCCAAAAGTGGGGCTCAGCTCAGGAAGCCACATGGGTCCTTGACTCCACGCAGGACAGAATTCAAAAGCAAGCTGATGAAGTGAAAGCAAGTTTATAAAGAAAGCAAAGGAATGAAAGTGTGGCTGCATTGTAGGCAGAGCAACCCACATAGGCTGCTGATTGGCTATTTTTTTGGTTATTTCTTGATGACTTAATAAAGCTGCAGTGGATAATTCATGAGTTTTCCAGGGAAAGGGTGAGGATTTCCCAGAACTGAGGGTTCTTTTTCTTTTAGAACATATGAGGTAATTTATTTGCTTTGGTGTTTGTAAATTGTCAAGGCATTGGTGGGAGTGTCTGTTAGCATGCTAATATATTACAATTAATGTATCATGAGCAGTGAGGTCACTTTTGTCACCATCTTGGTTTTGATGGGTTTTGGTTGGCTTCTTTTTTGCACCTTGTCTTATAAGCAGGGTCCTGCAAAACAAGTCCTGCTTAATTCCTGTCTCACTTGCAGCACAGATTCAAACTATCTAGTTAAAACAACAACAATAATAACAACACACTCAGGGTAAAAATTTAGCTTCAAGGGACACTGGACTGGTGATTTTCCAGGCATCTGACAAAAGTAAGTATAAATCCTTTAGGAAAGAATCTGCCCTAATTTCAGACATCAAAGAATTTCCTCAAATAAATTTCCAAGGAAAACAAGTAGCTCACAGAAAAATATAATAAACATTTAAGGAAACAAGGTACTGTGAGGTGAATAAGCATAAACAACAAACAATAGAAACCGACCTGCAAAGACCTTAGATACTGGAATTATCAGACACAGAATTAAAATTCTTTTAATGTTAAAAAAATAGACAAACTTTAATGTCTAAAGAGATTTCAAAGAGAATGAAGTAGAATGTCTAGAAATAAATGTAATAATTGAAATAAAAATCTGCATCAATGAATTTGACACCACCAATGTTAGACATGACTAAAGAGAGAATCGCTGAAGAGGAGTATAGCTCTTGATTTACACAAAATACCTCATAGAAAGGGAAAGCCATGGAACATTTGAAAGCAAAGTTATGAAGCAAGAAATGTAGAATAATAAAGTTTAATATGGGTGTAACAAATCTTTCAGAAGCGAAGAAAAGAAATAATAAGACCGACATAATATTTGATAAGATAATAGCTGAACATTTTCACAAGCTTTCAAAAGATAGAAATCCACATACAGTAAGTCTGAAAAGTACTTAGCATAGTGGAACTGCAGAATAACAATCACAAAGAGATCTGAAAAGGAATCAGAGAAAAGAGAGAGTGCCTTCAAAGGAGCAGCAATACATTCAATAGGTCTCAACAGCAACAATAGAAGTGGGATGACAGCAAAGTTGTGTTTTCAAGAGTACTAAGAGAAAAGTGCACATACACACACACATACACACACATCCCTCCAGCTAAAATATGTTTTAAGAACGTATTGTGATTCATAATAAAAAATGCATATTTTAGTCTTTTTCCCTATTTCCTGGCACAGCGCTCCTAAAGCCCTTGTAATTTCCTCAGCTGTTGGGGTGCTAGTAACATCCTTTGCTCTAATACTTGGTCTTTGACCCCAATTTCTGACACAGAACTCCTAATCCCTTGAAATTTCTTGGGTGATAAAGCATCTTTTGTTTTAGTGAGGTGACTCCCAGTGGGCTCCTGGTTGGGGGCTGGTCACCAGAAGACCAAGCTGTGATTAGAAGCTTGGAATTGTCAGTCCCACCCCCACCACCTCATCCTTTGGGATGGGAAGAGGATCTGGAGCTTAAGTTTGTAAGCAATCATTCCTATGTGATGAAGTCTTCATAAAAATCCCTGAACTATAGGTAATACAGAGCTTCTGGGTTGATGACTACATGCGTGTGTCAGTAGGGTGGCACACCCCAATTCTTTCAGACCCTGCCATATGTACTCCATCATCTGGCTGTTCATCTGTATCCCTTATAATAAACTGGTAAACACAGGTGTTTCCTAAGTTCTGTGAGCCAATTTAGCAAATAATTGACTGCAAGGAGGGGATGATGGGAACCTCCAATTTATAGCCAGTTGGTCAGGAGCATGGATGAATGGATGACACCACCTGGACTTTTGAGTAGCATCTGAAGTGGGAGTAGTCTTGTAGGACTTTTAACTTGTGGGGTCTGACACTAATTCCAGGTAGATGGTGTCAGAATGCAGTTGAATTTAGGACACTCACTTGTCCTAAATTTAAAAACAAAACAAAAACAAAAGCAAACACAAAAAAACAAAACAAAACAAAACCCACATACCTGGTCACAGAAGTGTTGGGTATGAGTTTAGAGGAAAAGAGTTTGTTTTTCCTATATTCAAGAGGTGAAGGCTAAATAAAGACATTTTTAGACTACAAAATTCGATATCACTTTAGAGAATTAAGGGAAATTCTAAAGGATGTTCTTTAAGTAGAAGGAAGATGATATTAGACAGGAATTCAGAGATGCAACGATCTCCTAAATTACCCTGTGAGGGATTTCCTAATACTATATCCATTTCACTGATTAGGACACTAAGGTTTGGTTGAGTTAGATCATTAACTCACACAAAGCAGGGGTTAATGCATGCCCGGGCTGTCTGATGTCCAGGCCCATACTGCCTGCCCAGAATGTGTGTAAGACAGTCACAGGGCTGAGCAGATTGAGAATGTAGGCAATAGGACTTGACTGACTCCAGTGAGCCTTTTCATAGGAGCAGGAGGTGATAACCGCCCCCACCCTCTGCTTTTTTTTTTTTTTTTTTTAAAGAGACAGGGATTCATTATGTTGCCCAGGCTGATCTCAAACTCCTGGCCTCAAGCGATCCTCCCATTTCAGCCTCCTAAAGTAGCTAGGATTAGAGTTGTGAGCCACCATACTTGGCCAAGAGGTGATAAACCTTTTTACCTGGTTCTTCATGGCTTTATCTGCTGGTGCAAGTGGGGAAGAATGCCACATACCTAGTCATTGATATTTAATATTGATACAATATAATGCCTACTCTTATACCAGCACCATTTCCTCATGCTTTGGTACTCTCTGCCTATTTTGGGACAGGCCTATCCAGAAACAGCTGGTGAAGTTCTTAGGTTCTTTCACTTGAGCAGACCTGTGATAGGCATATCAACACCAAGGCCAGACACGGACCCAACTTGGGTCTAATCTCTTGCCAAGATACTGACCTCATTGGCACTGGATGGTCAGGTGTTGTTCCAAGAATGGCTTTTTAATCACTGTCCTTAGGGGAAGCATATGAGAACCAGGGAGAGATGTGGGCCTCTTTCTAAGACCTTACAACCAAGACATATATCCGTGTGAAATACAAGTTTGAATATGTTCTGACACCTTCGAATACTTATTTTGTTGTTTCTGATGAAATTAGCCCTAAACCATTGATTCCCCGACATTATTACCTAACAGCCTCTTGCCTGGCACTCAAGGAATCTGGCAGAATTTTTCCTTTACATATTGAGTCACTGAAACCAAAACTTTTGCTTATCCTACTGTCTAGTAGTCATCAACACAGACTGTCTGCTAAGTGGAGTTGAACTATTTTACTACAAGGTAATGATGCCTTGAGTCATGTACCTTGTACAAGAAAAGAGTCTGAAGGAAAATCTTTTTATTATTATTGAGCCTAGTTCAAAAGGTTTGACCCCATTAATCATTACCCAGACCTATTGTTTTTCTGTATTTTATATTTTAGGCTTATGTTTTTAGACCCAAACTTGGGGTTCTTCAACCCCCCTTTTTTCTGTATTCTCCTTTACTTCCTCTCAATTCAAATTATGGCTATGTGTTTCTTAGCTAGCTGAAGAATTATTATCTTTCGTGTGTCTGTTTTCCAGACTTATGTATGAGCATTCATTTACTAATTCATTCAGTCATTCATTAACTCATTCACTCAATAGCTATTACCGAATACCTTCTATGGTCGGACACTGGGACAGGATTAACGTAGACACAGTCTTTGCCCTCAAGAACCTCGTATGCCACTGCAGGGGACAGATCTGTAAGTCATGATAAGACAATGACAGAAGTTCTAAATGGAATGTATGTGTTGGTACTAACAACACAAAGAGAAAACTGTACCCAACTCTTCGAAGACATGTCGGCGTGTGCCTTGCTGAAACAGGTGACATTTAAGTCAAATCTCGAAAAAGGAGCACGCTGAGGTTCATTTCATGACACCAGACTGCCTCTCAAGTGAGAATAGAATAAAAAATGTCCATCTGATTCTGAAACTGTAAAGATACTGATGACCTTCGCAAGCGAGGTGGAGTGGAGCCAAGTGGGAGAGCTGAGTAGCTGTGAAGGTGATGATTGTGGGAAACCATTCACAACTACTGATTGGGAATGAAAGGAGAGAGATGGGTCATAGCTACTTATGAATGAGACAGGGTTGTGGATTTCTTAAGTTGGGAGGTGGGAGCGTTTTAGCAAAGGAAACAGTAGAAAGGAATAAAAAAAATACAGTAACTTCATCTCTGGGAGAATCCTCTCTCAGTTTCTACAAAATTATTTATCTACTCTTCATCCTTTCTTTCTTTCTTTTTTTTTTTGAGACCAAGTTTCACTCTTGTCACCCAGGCTGTAGTGCAATGGCACAATCTCAGCTCAATGCAACCTCCGCCTCCTGGATTCAAACGATTCCCCTGCCTCAGTCTCCCGAGTAGCTGGGATTACAGGTGCCCACCACCATGCCCAGCTAATTTTTGTATATTTAGTAGAGATGGGGTTTCACCATGTTGACCAGGCTGGTCTTGAACCTCTGACCTCAGGTGATCCACCCGTCTCAGTCTCCCAAAGTGCTGGGATTATAGGTGTGAGCCACCATGCCCGGCCCCATTCCTTCTTTTTGATCTTGTCATTTCTCTTACTTGGTTCTATTATTTCATTTCATTACCCTTCCTTGTTACCAGTTTGAAGATTATTATATGCACTATGCTTTGCCACTGTCTTCTCAATATAAGTCTTAAGACCTAAAAACCCATGAATACATTACACTAAGTCAAGCTACATCCAAATCAAAGTACCCTAAGATTTACATATATTTGAGAAGTAAGCTCTTTATTTATGTAAGTATTCTAGCACCCTTAAGGAAGCAAAGTGCCAATGTGCCTGAAGAATCTTTGGGAGCCTGCCAACCAACACTGATTCAGCTTCTACCATGAGGAAAACATGGACCAGAGGCTGTGAGAAGACCCCAAATGTGAAACAGTGTCCTAGGCTCCATCCTTGAGGGTCATGTAATATCCATCTTGCAAAGCTTGATGTTTCCTGCTAAAACAGGTTTATGCAAGACACTTAAACCTTAAAAAATTGAAAGATAAGAGTCCATTTAGTTGCATAACAAAATGTCAACTGAACACAGAAAATTATTATGCCCTTTGGCCATCTTAATTCCTGGGGGTCAGGGTATCTTTGGAAATTACCTCCACTTTCTGTCAAGGGCATTGTACAACAAAAATATAAGGATGGAAAGGAGAAATTTTGATTTTTTCCTGTGGTTCACAGATCAGTTACAGCTCCACATTTCAAAATGTCAGACCTGCTTTTACAAAGGCAATTTTGTTTGTAACTACATGAATAATACATAAACACACAGTTACTGGAAAATATTCTAATAATCAAGCCTATTGAATAAAATGTTATGAGTCCCCTTTGACACACACAGCAACCCTACTGTCTCCTCACTTTGGCATATACTTTTCTAGACCTTTTTCTAGACATTTTTGCACATGGATATGTGTAAATTTATTTACACATCTAATTTTAAATGTTAAAAAATATTTTGCATGGTAACATTATTAATCTGCAATTTGAGTTTTTTTCATTTAACAATATAGCTTGAAGAACATAACAATCTTATATATTTTTTGTATTCACTGAATAATATAATCTGAACATGTTGTAATTGATTTATTTAGCCCACCATTAGTGGATATTTAGGTGGTTTCCAACTTTTATTTTATTTTTTGCTATCTAAAAACAGTGCTGAAATGAACATTCTTGGGCATGTACCCTTTTGAACATGTGCAAATATGTGTGTGGAATAGATTCCATTGTTCCTACTTTCCATCATATTCTTCTTTAAGGTGGTGCTCCCTCCCTCCTCCTGCCCAGATTCCCTTGGATTCTGGCTGTGTCTGTGGCCATCCTCTGACTTCTATATGCTTTTTTCCTGATGGCCACACCTGTGGCTTTCTTGGGACTACAGTCCTGAGCCACTTTGCTTACACCAGCAGACAGCCAGAATCGCCTGGGAAATTAGGTTCCTTTGGGGTGGGCCTTAGCAGATGACAGGTGGGACAGGTTATGAAAACCCAGCTCTTTCCCTTGAGTTGGGACATACTTGGAGGTGTAATGTGCATTTCAAAGCTCCTCTGCACCATCAAGTTAAAGCTGGGATTTTGCCTAAAAGTACACTCTCCCTTGACTTCTCTCCCCTTTCTGGCTGCCCCACTCATTCATCAGCACTTCCATAACTCATCACTTGCGTATGAATCCTTGACTCAAGGTCTGCTTCTCATGAATCCAACCAAGTCAGGGACCTCCCTGTATTGAACAAACTTAGTACAGAGTTTCCTCCAGAGAAAGCACTGTCCTTAAAGATTGTCCCTGTCTCCCTTTTGGGAGTTGTATTTGTTTTACCAACTGGGATGGTTAATTTTATCCATCCACTTGACTGGGCCACAGGATGCCCAGATAACTGTTTAAACATTATTTCTGGAAGAGGTTAGCATTTGATTTGGTGAACTGAGAAAAGCAGAGGGCATCATCTAATCCATTGAGGATCTCAATAGAACAAAAAGGTAGAAACAGGTTGAACTAATTCTCCCTGACTGCTTGAGCTGGAACATCCATTTTCTCCTGCTCTCAGCTCTCCTGGTTCTCAGGCTTTTAGAATTGGAATGGAATCTACACCACCAGGTCTCTGGCTTTCAGGCCTTCAAACCATATGACTGGCTTTCCTGGGCCTCCAGCTTGCAGACAGCGGATCATGGGACTTCTCAGTCTCCATAATTGCATGAGTTAATATGTTATAAAAATCTCTTTTTGTATATCTTCCACTGGTGGTCCTTCTCTGTAGAACTCTGACTGTTACACCTACAGTTTAGAATGGAGTTGGATGGTCCTAAGGCTTCTTTAGCCCATTAAGAGCCTATTGTTGTAGAGCCCTTGGGGAGTGGGGTAGGATGGTAGAAGGAAAGAGCAGACATCAAGTCTCTGGCACCGTATCCAGGCAAGAGCCCTGCTGCTTATGTCCCTAAGCTGCCGGTCTTCTAACCTTCTACCTTTGGCTTCAATTAGAGGCAGATAGACGGTCTGGACTACAAATGAGTTCTGGAGACAAAAAAGGGAGAGCCACTGGTCAGTGAGGCTAATGATAATAAAGCCCATTTACTTTCCTTTAGCTGGTTTGCAGGTGGAAGGCAGCCTCTGCTCAATGTTAACTGGATCTTGAATGCAGGCCTGCCTGTCTAACCATCTGCAGTGTGACTTGGTTGCTGCTGTGAGGGAAGCTGCTCACTTTTTCTTGCTTTGCCTCGCTTCCCTGTGCAGTGCCTCTCCACATCCCCTAATAAGAACACGAAGAAGGTGTTTGCCTGCTGCTTTCTGCCAGCTCAGTGCTGCTGCAATAGAGCAGAAGCTTGGACCCAGATCTTCCGTCCTCCATTATAACCCTCTCGATAGTACTTACCATCACCCCTTGGTTGAAAGTAGAGCTGAAGAAACCCATTCTACACACACTTGCGCATGTTCAACAGGGTATTTGCACAGGAACTCTCACTTCGGCATTGCTATGATCCTGAAGATGTGGCTGTACTTCTAGTTTTACGGCCAGGACCGATTATGCAGCAATGTTTAGCCACCCATGATGATTACCAGAGAGCAGTTCAGGGGCAGCTTATGACGGGCAGATGGGGTGGGGAAAGAAAGGAATGTATAAAATTGGCTCCAGGATAAAATCAGGGTCACACTGGTGAAGCTTGGAGAGATAACATAGCTGGCTTCCATCCCATTTCTATGACAACTTCCTACAAATTTCTGGAACGAATGCTGGAGAACACAGTAAAACTGAAGCTCCACCGGGATGGACTAAAAGATGGAGAGAGGATCATGATTATCACGGTGGGGAGTTCTTCCACAGTCCTAAATTCTCATTTGACCTACAGATATTATCTTTAAAACTACTTGTTTTAATTTATTTAAAATTCACTTTTAGTAGCTAAGCTGTTTGTTTGTATAGTTACCTTCCCATTCTTTGTCCTCTACATTCTAGGATAGAACATGTCGTCCATGTGAAATTATAAACTTTAAAACCCTGATAGCCCCTGATCATGTTGGTAACCCTGAGCAAGTCACTTAGGCTCTGTCCACCCCACTCGTTACCTCCACCTATCTTCCTCCAAACTGTCACATGGAGTAACTATTATATCTTCAAAGGACAGATCTTTTGAAGATTATGCTGTTGCATCTGAAACTTGTGAAGCCTACCAAACATGCCTAAAAGTTGTTAATTTCTTAGAAAGATTTGCAAGTTAAAACCAAAAAAGAATACCCATTAATACAAGACTGACTTTTAAAATTTGTATTTTATTTTTAGAAACAGGGTCTTGCTCTGTGGCCCAGTACAGAGTGCAGTGATGCAATCATGCAGCCTTAAACTCCTGCAGCTCACTGCAGCCTTAAACTCCTGGGTTCCAGTGATCCTCCCATCTGAAGGCTGACTTTTTAATCATAGAAATGTTAAATGTGCACCTAAATATTTTAGTTTTTTTTTTTCCTGAATCCACATATCTTCAGCTCACAGAAAAAGTCCTTATGGCCGGGTGTGGTGGCTCACACCTGTAACCCCAGCACTTTGGGAGGCCGTGGTGGGCAGATCACCTGAGGTTGGGAGTTCGAGACCAGCCTGACCAACATAGAGAAACCCGTCTCTAATAAAAATACAAAATTAGCGGGGCATTGTGGCGCATGCCTGTAATCCCTGCTACCTGGGAGGCTGCGGCAGGAGAATTGCTTGAACCCAGGAGGCGGAGGTTGCAGTAAGCCGAGATCACGCCATTGCACTCCAGCCTGGGCAACAAGAGCAAAACTCCACCTAAAAACAAAAAGAAGAAGAAAAAAAGTCCTCACATAAAATCATTCAAAATGCCATATTCTGGCATTGCTTCCAAAGGTTTGAATGTCAAATAGATCATAAGTGGGTTAAACTGTATTTAAAGAATGAGCTGTGTGATCTTGGGAAAGAACTTAGGACAGGTTGGCATATATTAAGAATATGAAGACATGGAATATAATAATACATGAAGATACTCTCACATCTTTTCATCTATAGGCGCAATGACATCAGCAATATTAGCCTGCTTGCATGGGTCAGATTGGAAGCACCTGTAAGTCTGTACTAAGTGCAGCTTTTAAAACTCTGGCATATCCGTGGATAAAAGGCATGCTATAAATAACATTATTACATAGGTAAATTGTATGCTTTTTGCAATATTTAAATGATTCAAGTGAGTGACTTTGTAATGGAAAGCACCATTATGCAGAATTGTGCCTGGCGAAGGTAATTGCAGTAACATTGCTGTGGTCTGAAGGAGAATGAATGAGCACTCATCTGCGAACCTCCTTTTCCGTCCTGGCACCCTCAGTGCCTTGATGTGGACAATGAAACTGTTGCTTTATTTTCTTGCACCAGTTCTAACATTTAGGAATTGTAACAACATCGTCCCTTTATTTAAACAGATATTTGAAATCCAAATTATCTGAATTTACGAATTTATTAATAATTATGATCCATGACAGTACTGAGGGAGCTCTTTTATTTAAGAAAACAAGTGGTCGTAGCTGGGCACAGTGGCTCACACCAGTAGTCCCAGCTACTTGGGAGGCTGATATGGGAGGATCCTTTGAGCCCATGGGTTCGAGTCCAACCTGGGCAACATAGTGAGACTCTGTCTTTCTGAAAACAAAAAACAAACTCCATGGTGTGATATAAATATTTGATATCCCTTTTGATAACAGTTGTATTGTTAGTTCCCTAAAGTCTAGTGAATCTGATTAAGAGCGATTTAAAGCAAATATGAGCAAGAAAGGGGAAACCTAGGTGAACGCAATTATCACTGAAGACAGCGGCTCTGGCAAGGAAAAGGGTATCTGGTGATTCACATGAGCCTGCGGTGAGGAAGGGAGCGAGGCATAAGACATGACCTTGGACATTTATACTCCATCGTGTAGAATATGCAGAGTAAATCAAGGGAATCTGAGTTATAAGCTGGAGTGGGAAATCTACTTATCACAGAGATTTGGAAGATATTGCTTAAAATGGAATCCAGAGATGGAGAAGCTTGTTCTACACAAAAGAAGCAGACAGTTAAGTAGCAAGGTTGGGTTCTATAGTACATCTGAATATCCACAAACCTGCCAGCAGAAATCTTGGTGGAGCATAGGGGTAAGGATTGAAGAAAAAATGATAAAAACAATACCCTATGGACATGTGCTATAGGCCACTCGATCTGTTAGAGGGAATAGGTAATAAAGTTCCAGTGCAAATATTTTCTAGCTCACCGTCCTTAAGCTGAAGCTACAGTATCCAGAAAGCTCTAAAAGGTTTTTTCATGAATTATTTGGCAGCAAAGTCTGACCTGATATGAAACTGTTTAGAGTCTTTTTTGTTGTTGGGGGTGCTTGTTTCTGTAACTTTTAATTAAACAAAGTGCACACACATGGGAGAAGACATTAGGAAATACAGATCAGAGTAGAAAATGAAAATCACCTATGGTTCCACTATGTAGTTACAAAAATGATTCGTGCTTTGTTGTGTCTCCTGTCAGACTTTCATAGCTTTCCACCTACCTACTTACCTGCCCACCTACCTACTTACCTATACACCTACCTACTTACCTGCCCACCTACCTACTTACCTATACACCTACCTACTTACCTGCACACCTACCTACTTATCCACACATCTGCCTACTTATCTGCATATCTACCTACTTACCTGCATACCTGCCTACTTACCTGCCCACCTACCTACTTACCTACACACCAAAAAAAACCTACTTATCCACACACCTACCTACTTACCTGCCCACCTACCTACCTACTTACCTGCATACTTACCACTTGCTTACCACGGCTACCATCCACCTATCTATAATTCCTAGACATGTAAATCTGCCTATACAATATGTAGCTATTTTTACAAAGGCCAGAGTATACCATTGTATACAGCACATTGTTTAATGAACTGCTTTCTTTTTCATTAAGTAACAGATCACAAACAGCTTTTTATGAAATTTACTACACATTTTTTTCATTATATAAAATGACTGCTTTTATGGGAATATACCTTATTTATGTAATCAAACCCAATTTTATAACATTTCATATTTTTGTATTTTTCACTATCAAAAGCAATGCTGTGATGAACATACTAGTAACTAGATCTATGCAAATAATTATAATTATTTCCTTAGTATGAACTTCCAATTGTAAGATTGCAAGTCAAAAGATATTTTGCTAATTATTTTATAAATTTACCAATTAATGCTCCAAAAAGTTTGTACTAATATGTAATCACCCCTCCAACATCTTATCACACTACCAATATGCTAAAATGCTCATTTTCCTGCAATCACTCAACACTGAGTAACAAAGTTAAAAATCTTTGCCAACCAGTTAAGTGGAAAATGGTATTTAAAGATTTCAGTTTCAGTGTCTTTGATTACTAGAGACATGAAGTACTTTTTCATGAATTAATCAGCCAATTGTATTTTTTAAATCTTTTTGTTGAGGCAAAACACAAGTAAAGAGTACAAATCATAAGTATAGCTCAGTGAATTGTCACAAAGGGAATAATGCATGTAAGAGACACAGGTCAAAAAGTAGGACATTACCATCACCTAGAAGTCTCCTTTGCATCCCCTTCTGGCCACCCTCCTCACCTTCCTCCCCAAAGGGAGAAATTGTACCTTCATACAATGTCTCTATTAGCTACCTATTGCCAGAAAAATGCCGCATGACAAACCATCCCGAAATTCAATGGCTTAAAACAGCAATCACTTATAATCATGGATGAGCAGTCACTTATTGTCATGGATGTGTGAGTCACCAAGAGTCAGTGATCCAGGCTGGGCTCAGCGCATTGGCTCTGCTACCCTGGATTCACCCGTGTGCCTGGGGGTCCGCTGATGTAGACGGGGCTTAGCTGGGTCATTATCCTGACATCTAATGTAAGAGTTAAGTTTTGCTTCTGTTAGGATTTTATATAAATGAACTCACACAGTATTTTTTTACATCCAGCTAATTTCAGTCAATGTTATTTTTAAAGTTTTGTCCAATGTGTGTTCAGGAGTATGTTTTGTAGCAACTCACAAGAGCTGATGGTTACATTTTCAGAAATTTTGAAATTTGTCTGTTACACATAATTATGAGAAAATTAAATTATAAAACATAATTAAATTACAATTAAAAACACAGGTAATAAATACTCAAACTGATTACTTCGTATCTGTCTAACTACATTTTAGTATGGCCTCTTGCTTTCGGGTTGTTTTTAACTGTTGTAATTCCATGGAATACTCTGTGATGGCGGGCTATGGTGTGTTTCTTCCTCACCTTGTTTACAATTGTCACATGTTAGGAATAAATAGCTTAAAATTGGCCACAGCAGGAATCTTTGAGTCACAGAAATCAGAAAATGCTATAAATAAAAAGGGATGGATTTGTTGTTTTCTTGATTGTCTAGTCTTAAGAAAGTGGTGAAAAAATGTTAATATTGCAGATTAAACTTAAGTGTGTTGTGTCTGTGGCCATGACACTGAAGTACACAAAAAAATTGAAAAATTATTCTTCCGGTATTCAAAACCATTATCCAGTTCAGGATGATAGTTTGACAAATGAGAGAACCTTTTGTCTCTTTTTGCTGAAGTCATTGAAAAATGAGAGAAGCTTTTTTTGTTGTTTGTTTGAGACAGAATATTGCTCTTTTACCCAGGCTGGAGTGTAGTGGCACAATCTCGTTCACTGCAACCTCCGCAACTCCCGTGTTCAAGCAATTCCCCCGCCTCAGCCTCCTGAGTAGTTGGGATTACAGGAGCCTGCCACCATGCCTGGCTAATTTTTGTATTTTTAGCAGAGACAGGGTTTTGCCATGTTGGCCAGGCCGGTCTTGAACTCCTGACCTCAGGTGATCCACCCACCTCAGCCTCCCAAAGTGCTAGGATTACATGGCTGAAGTGATTGATCCCAATTACCTGGGTCGATTGGGCTGCTGCTATGCAATGGAGGCAAGGAGGACCGTGTCTGGAACCCAAGGGAAGTCATCCAGTCATCTCTTAGTACTCCCCTGTCCAGCAGTAGAGATTAATGGACAATGTAGGAACAAGGGAAATTAATTTTCTTTTAAATTAATGGACAATGTAGCAACATTTCCATGAATTGATGGACAATGTAGCAACCTTTCCATTAATCAATTGACAATGTAGCAACAAAAGAAATTTTTTGTCCATTAATGGACAATGTAGCAACAAAAGAAATTAAGAGATTAATGGACTATGTAGCAACAAAAGAAAAAGCAGCATAGCTGGGGACTCAGACCCTTCGGGAATGAAAGTTTGAGTCATTCTACCAGGTAGAAAGCCCTGAGCTGCTGAGATTTGGACCAGGAGGACAAGAAAGTTATAGACTGGACTGTGGAAGAAAGAAGCCACAGACACCAACCACAAGCTCATGACCAGCCACAGAAGTGAGGACTGTAGAAGCTTGGCATATTTTCTCTTTGCTTTCTGTATGCATGTGTTTACTGACATATACTAACCATTTTTAAAAATCTCCTTCTTATTTTAAATTTTTATCCAAGTTGTTGGAGGTCAACTTTACAATTTAGTCTTTAGGTAATAGAATATTCCATGGGCCCATGACTAAATTTGAAGAGTAATCGAGGCAGTGATGGATACTGTAATTGGGGTTTTGCATCTTTTGGGATTTCGCATCTTTTGGGAATTTTGCTTCTTTTTATCTTGGGGAAAAGGTGAGAGTTCCTTCCTTGTAAGAAGGAGAGCCATATCTTGTTAGGTAGAAATACTGAGATCTTTGGTTTTTGTACGGCAGTCAAATGTGTGTAGAAGAGTGCATATGAAAGCTGAGTGTTCGAAGGGGTAGTCTGTGCCAGGGGTCCGTTTATGGCCTGTCAGCTCTAAATTCACCCTTCAGTACCTGCTCTGTAATAATGAACTGAACTTTCAGGCTTTCCTCTTTTACAGCGAACACGATGTTAAGCTTCGTCAGTAGAGGGCAGTGGAGGGGCATTTAGGGAACGTCCTTTTTAGCCGCAGTGGCTGTGCTTTGCTTTTCCCGCACCTGTCGCTCTGACCACCCTCAGTGTGTTCTGTATGGAGACATCGCTGGTGCTCTGCCCCAGCCACACGCCTGGAGCATGAGCCTCTTAAGGCTTTGCAGTCCTGGTTGGGGCCGAGGAACCACGTTGCTGTGCCCCCATCCTCCACCCCCTGCCCAGCCCTGGGGACAGACACTGTACTTCAGGCCTTTGACTGCAGTGTGGCCTCCGCTCCCTCTGGATGCCCCCACCAGCCTTGGCTGGCTCACACTCAAGAGGCCGGATTCCTGTTTACCAAGTGACAGTGGAGAAGCTCAGGCCCCAGCAGCCCAGAAACTCCCTTTACATCCAGGAGTCTGCAACTGCACCTTCTCAGCAAGGATGCAACCTGGGGAAGAAGCTCACCTCCAGGCGGCCCCTCCTTAAGGCCTTTTCCCCAACCCTCGGGTACTGGTTTTTGTTTTCTTTACATCTTTATAGTTATTCTCCTATAATAGTTTAATAATTGCTCATATTAAAATTCTCCTTTTTCTGTGTCCTGATTGGGCCCACACTGATAAGCAAGATGATAATGAAAGGAAGCCCCAGAATGTCAGCCGGGCCGCAGGCCTGTCCATCAATTCGTTCCAATTAGAACAGGAAGCCAAATGGCTCCAAGGGAGGATGTCTCTGGAACAAAATGACAACTGATAGCTTTTCTCATATCATGGAAAAGTTAACCGAAAAGCTGTAGAGGGCATGGGAAGAATTATCTGCACATACATAGAATCATAAGAAAATTAAAATTTACTTCATCACATGGAAAATGATATTGAGAAGCTATAGAGAAAATGGGAAGAAAATGAAAGTGATTTAAGTACTTACATTTAAGCAATGGTTAAATCCAGAATTAGCAATTAATTATAAAAGAAAGGAACTATATTAGATGTGTAATTAACAATATAAAGACAATTAAAGTGATTTAACCAAAATTACAATAAACCTGTGATTGAGAGGTGGGGGATAGCAAACAACAGGTGGGGATAAGGTGGTATAAGAAGCTAAATAACCATGCAATTGTATATGATATTGGAAGAAAAGGGGGCATTAGCAAAGAATAAGTCTGCCTGTCCAGAAAGCATATCACTGTTAATGAGTACATAAGCCAGGCAGGGTGGCTTATGCCTGTAATCCCAGCACTTTGGGAGGCTGAGGCGGGTGGATCATTTGAGGTGAGGAGTTTGAGATCAACCTGGCCAACATGGTGAAATCCTGTGTCTCCTAAAAATACAAAAATTAGCTAGGCGATAGTGGTGCATGCCTGAAGTCCCAGCTACTCGGGAGGCTGAGGCAGGAGAATTGCTTGAGCCTGGGATGTGGAGGTTGTGGTGAGCTGAGATCTGGCCACTGCACCGCAGTCTGGGTGAGAGAGGGAGACTCCATCCAAAAAAAAAAAAAAAAAAAAAAAAAAAGATCTAGTATTCCATAGCACAACAGGGCACTACAGTCAACAGTACTTTATGGTACATTTTAAAAGAACTGAAAGAGTATAATTGGAACTTTTGTAACTCAAAGAAAGGATAAATTCTTGAGGTGATGGATACCCCATTTACCCTGTATCAAAATACCTCAGGCACCCCATATATATATAACAAAAATTAAAAATAAAAAATTAAAGCAAATTCAAAGAAAGAAAGTGTATCACCATGCTACACCAATGACGGATACAAGGCAAAGGCCATGCAGAAACAGAACAGCCCAGATACGTAAGAAAAACAGCAGGAAGCAAAAGTGCACTGTGAGCTAAGGCTTGTTAAAAGCTGACTTTCAAAGTTTGTTTTGTTTAACAACTTAGGCATTAGATGACCAATTACTCAGCTGTGTCACTATTCAGGACGGTTAATGTGGAGATGTCATGGAGAGTTGGAAAACATGCAAACTAGTAAAGGCAACCCAGAAGAACACCACTCGCCCTTTCGCTACGCAAAAATTTCACTCTGTGTTTCTGAAGCTTCCATGTGCATGAGGATGACCTGGGGTCCTGTTAAAATGCAGGTTCAGAGTCAGTACATCTGGGATGGAGCCTGAGATTCTGAATTTCTAACAGTTACCAGGTGGTGCTGATTGCTGCTGTTGGTCCGCTACTCTCTGAGTTCAAGAGTCTGAGTGACTGTAGATCTGCCATGCGACCAATCATTACAAAAAAAAAAAAAAAAAAAAAAAAACGATAAGTTGACTGAGAGAGGGCAGAATATGGGAAACATGAGTGTATACATAACATCATAAACCAAAAAGTATCTGAGACAGATCTCAATCAGTTTAGAAGTTTATTTTGCCAAGGTTGAAAACACGCCCGGAAATAAGGATTACAAATCTGCAGGAACAATCTGTGTTCCACGTCATTTTTCAAAGGTGGTTTTGAGGGCTTCAGTACTTACAGGGGAAAAGCAGGTGGAAGGGGAAAGAGGGAGGATATGGTCACAGTAGAGAACCCACAAGTTGCAAGAGAAAAGAAGCAGGTACGTGAATAGTCAATTATGTGTTAGTCTTGTGCTCAGTGAGTTGGCACTTTGTATAAGGTGAACATACAGTAGCTATCTGTGGGGATATTTAACTTTTTATCTGTAGCTATCTGCTTAGGAACAAAAGGAAATGCAGCTTCTTGCATGATTCAGCTTTCAGCTTTTTTTTTTTTTCCTTCTGTCAAAGTGAATTGGGGTCCCGAGATTTTATTTTTCTTTCCCAACATGGGGCTACTTGTCTCTAAGTGCTATGGGGATAATTGACTCATATGTCCACAAATGCTAAAGAACTCCGTCTTGGAAGTGGAGGAGACATGGGAGAGAGCTAAGAACTTTGTAGAGACTTAGAAAATTCTCGACATCAAGGAGATGCATGAGAAACCACATAGATGAGAACCACCCCCCCGACCCCCCACTGCCACGAGCAGTGTTATCAGTGGTGACAACCAGCCCCGGTCTAAGAACCAGTGATTTAGAAAACTCTCGTTTCTATATGGATGGCATTGATAGGTAGATCTGGAAAGTGCACCAGTAATTTGTCAATTTTTGGTGAACTGCTTAAGAACTGTGTAAAGAAATATGGATTAGATGCTATCTACTATTAAGTGGAGTAGTCACTGGTTTAATAACCATACCTGAAGGATATTGATTACTTGACTGATGTCCACTTAAAGGAAGGTTTCCAGGATGCTGTGTATAGCTCTTCCATGTTCAAGTTTGGCCCATGATTGGAATGAACCTTGGCATATGAAAGATGTACATCAGGTCTCTTCTGCAAGTGGCAGAAAGATCAACTCAAACAGCCTTAAGCAAAAAGAGGATGTATCCTCTTATTAAAGTCCAGATCTTGGGTGGGTTTCAGGCAGGTTGGCTATTCAAATGGCTCTGTTCTCTACAAGCAAACAGAGAGCCACAGAGTGATGGTGTGGATGTTGTAAAGGATGTACAGAAACAGGGTACAAAAGGAAGAGGGGTCAGATCTACTTGGGAAGAAACAGCCAGGAAAAACATCATAGAAAAGTCTTGACTGAGTCTTGGGACATAGGAAGACAGTCCTTAAGAAGTCAAGTGAGCCAGGCATGGTGCTCATGCCTGTAATCTCAGCACTTTGGGAGGCTGAGGTAGGAGGATTGCTTGAGCTCAGGAGCTCCAGACAAGCCTGGGCCACATGGCAAGACCCTGTCTCCTCAAAAAATAAACAATTGCTGAGCATGGTGGTGCACCTGTAGTCCCAGCTACTTGGGAAGCTGAAGCCAGAGCATCACTTGTGTCCATGAGGTTGAGGCTGCAGTGAGCCATGTTTTCACCACTGTACTCTGGGCAACAGAACAAGACCCTGTCTGAAGAATAAGAGGAAGAAGAAGAAGAAGGAGAAGAAGAAGAAAGAAGAAAGAAGAAAGAAGAAGAAGGAGAAGGAGAAGAAGAAAGAAGAAGAAGAAAGAAGAAGAAGAAGAAGAGGAAGAAGAAGAAGAAGAAG
>NW_016808133.1:1174586-1252299 GCF_001698545.2 Rhinopithecus bieti
TTTTTTTTTTTTTTTTTTTTTTTTTTGGCACTGGAGCCTTCGTAAGGAAATAAAGATCCAAAGATAGAACTAGAGTCAAATACTTACATGCTGAGTTGGACAAAGAGTAGTAAACGGTGAAAATGTGATAAGGCTTGGACTGGGCAGTTAATTGGGTAGAGAAGTGACTAGGAATATAAGGGCTAGTTTAACAAGGTTTGTTTGTACAAACTTCCCTTGGCTTCAACTTCCAGTCCCTGATGATAAGAATAACGCTTCTTTTGGCATAGGATGATATCTTTTCACATGAGAATTTCCTCTCCTCTTTAGAAACAGAATGAAGCTCAGAGTGATCTTCTTGCACCTGCTGTTTTTTTTTAAGTGCCTTTAACTCAAAATAGTCAATATACCAGAGCTGCATATTTGGGGCTTGCAAATTCTTAACCCCCTTCAGCTATTAGTAGCTCTATTGTGGTTGACTGCTTCTCTGTGTGAAGATCTGAAATATACAAAACATTCAAACTTTAAATGTTGATCTGCTGGGAGGAAACTGCCTCAAATATAAATAACCCTATGTAAGTGTAAGTCTTTTTATTCCAAATACCGAAAAGGAAGGGAAAACCCAGGCTTAAAGTTGACTTGGTTTCTGTTCTGGTGAAGAGGTTGGGATTATTTTTGTAAGATTTGAACTCCCACCATGAGGCATATCCCAACAAAACCTGCTAGCATGAAAGGCAGGTTGCAAATCACTGAAAGTCATTTGTATCAGTGGTTCTCCACCTTGCCTCTCCATTAGAATTCACCTGGGGAGATGGTAAAAATTCCCAATACCCAGGCAGATCACATCTGGATCTCCGGAATTGGGTCCCAAACATCAGTATTTTAGTGTGCAGCCAGTACTGAGACCGCTGACACTCAGTGGCACTCTTCAAGCTTGAATGTGCCTGTGATGCATCTGGAAGTCTTGAGAAAAGGCCAGTTTTGATTCAGTAGCTCTGGGATGAGGCTTTTCCAGCGAGCTTCCAGGTGACATGGATGCTGCTGGTCAGTGGACCACACGTCACATAGCCAGGCCCACAGGGTGTAGTTCTGCCTACAGAAATAGACACCAAAGGTCCTCAGGAACACAAGACAAACTTGTACCCCAAGAGGGCTGGTGCCAATCCGTTATCAGTTCTATCAGTGGCTGCTCATCAGAATCACCTTGGCAGCTTAGAAGAAGAAGTTGGTCACCACCCTGGCGATTCTGATTGATTGGTCTGGGAGCTCTTAATCTATATTAAAAAATATCTCCCAGGGTAATTATGAGACACAGTTATGGTTGAGAATCACTGTTAAAATAGCCAATACTAAATGAATTCATTCTTTCAGAAAATTATGGAGTGATGGGTTTGAGCTGTAGATTTTTGCAAATCAAAATATTTTAGGGTCTTGGCTTAGGACACTGGGACTGTCTATCTGAAATCTACATTTGTCCCTGGACACACATGAAAGTTTAAAAGACTGCATTGATTAAAAATCTCAGTAAGTTAAGAAACCAACTTTAACTTCCATCCAAAAAGGTGAGGTGGTGGTAGAAAGAATCCACGCTGAATCCACCAAAGCAGCTGAACATCCCTGCCACACACATACCCTACATAAACAACACACAACACACACCCCCTGTGCATATGTAACACCCACAGCATACATACATACTCTACACACACATGTACATACACAACATACACACCCCACACAAAATACACAACAGAGACAACATACACACACCGCACACATACACAACAGGCATCACACACCACACACATACATACAGCACACACATACAAAACGCAACGCACACATTCCATACAAACACACCACACGTAACACACATGCACACCAAATACACACCACACACAGCACAATGCAATACATATCACACACACACACACACACACACATGCACACCCCACACCACCCCCATGCACACCCCACCTTAACGCAGTCTTAATATCCTTCTGGCCTATGGATGTTTTTCAATGTAGATAAAGAGCTCCCTGACCAATAAATCAGAGTAACAGATAGAAATAAAGATAGATAACACATCCAGAGAGACTCACAGTCTCTACAGGCAGGAGAACGATGGGCTGCCCTCAGAGCCACACAGGAGACAGAGGCTTATCCACACCCTGAACCTGCTGGCAGCCTCATTTTTAGTCTCATCTCTCACAGAGGCAGAATCTGCATCTTAAGTGCAGGAAATCTATCATATTTATCTTTAGCCATTTGATACAATTTTGAAGTTGCAAATTCAAATCAGCATTTCCCAGTAAAATTGTAGCTAAGTAAGAAACCCATATTCACGTCAAAATTTTTCTATTTTGGAATTTGTGGGGTTTTTTTTTTTAAGTGACAGGAATCCAAAAACAGCTACCTATGTACTAAACAGAGCAGGTATTCGTAGATGTTTGTTATGAGAATGGTTGCAGCTCTGTTCCTGGAGGAACATGGGGAAGTATTGGAAACTTCCCTGGGCCCAAGCCGAGGAACACAGGACCTGGAGTGAACAACAGAGAAGAGATGTGTTTCCTTCCTGTATCTTCTGTGTAGTGAAGGGCATCACCACTCACCAGTTGACAAAGCCGAACAGAAGTCAAAGTACTTGTTGAATGAATCCTTGATTCTTCTCTTTTACACACTTACTGAATCATTGAGGTAAGTTGATTCTACCATCGGCTACCACTCCCATCCACCAGTCTTTTGTATCTCGAATCCCACTACTTTAAGTCAGGCTTGCAGTCTCTCTCTCTCTCTCTCTCTCTTTTTTTTTTTGAGACAGAGTTCTGCTCTTGTCACCCAGACTGGAGTGCAATGGCGCAATCTCGGCTTACTGCAACCTCCTCCTCCCAGGTTCAAGCGATTCTCTGGCCTCAGCCTCCCAAGTAGCTGGGATTACACGTCATCGCCACCATGCCCAGCTAATTTTTGTATTTTTAGTAGAGACGGGGTTTCACCATGTTGGCCAGGCTGGTCTTGAACTCCTGACCTCAGGTGATCTGCCTGCCTTGGCCTCCCAAAGTGCTGGGATTACAGGCATAAGCCACCATGCCTGGCCTCGTGGTCTCTTTAAGACAAGCACAGTGCCCTTCTATCTAGTCTCCCTGCCTGCATGCACGCGGCCTCAAACCAGATGGTATGCTACCACCACCAGTGCATTGATTCATTCATTTCAGAAGCTTTCTTGAGCATTGTCTGTGCATCAAATGCTGCGCTTTGTGCAGGATGTAAACTGAAAATAAAATCCTAAGCCCCCCAACCAACTGAACGGACCCCTCTTGGCCAAGAGGACCCCAGGGAAACCTTAAAAATGGAGTTTCCAGCCATGACAGAATGGGAGGTCAGACACACCTCATTACACTCCCCCTACCCCTTCACAGTTTAGACACAACAACTGACAAGGATTAATGTCAAAACAGAGATTACAAGACTGACAGGACAGACTCTTTGTGGCAATAAGATACCAAATTATAAACAGGACCTAAGCCAGGCCAGGCAAGGGTTAAATCGTGTGCCCCACAGGTCACTCTGACCAGAGCAATGTTGCTTGCTTTTGCAGCCCATCTCTTGCATGACATCACAGGCAGATTAGCTGACTTCCTTAACTTAAACATTCCTTGTGTTGACTCCAAATTTTTAGACAGAGCTTTACTCCTTTAATCAATTACAAAGTAAAGAATGTCTGAACCCACCTATGACCAGTACGCCCCCACTTCAGGATATCTCACATTTTCAGGCTGATCCAATGTATACCTTCCATGTATTGATTTATGTCTTTGTTTGTAACTCTTGCCTTCCTAAAATGTATAAAACTAAACTGTAATCCAACCGCCTTGGGTGTAGTTTCTTAGGACTGTGTTTCTCCAGGCTAGGGTCACTCATATTGGCTCAGAATAAGCCTCTTTAAAATATTTTACAGAGTTTAGTTTTGCCATTAACACTGCAGAATCAAAGTGTTAAGACTATGTGGTGGGTACATGAGATGGGTATTGCAAGATTTCAGGAGATAATGGAAAAAGAAAAACTAGCCCAGGCTGGCAGGGTCTGAACCAAGGTAGTAGTTAGAGAAAGCAAAGACGGAGGATTTTAAAGGCACGACTGCAGCATCACCAGAAGCACTCGGAGCTTAGTTCAACATGGGGCCCCTGGGTGGCTGGAAGGACTGTACCCCAGGGTCTGAAATTCAGGGAGAACTGTGGGAGGGTTGGTTAGGCCAGTTTGGACATGGTGAGTCTGAAGCTTCTGCAGCACATCCATGTAGAGGTATCCAGGAAGCTGAAGACTGGCTGAAGGTAAGAAGCATCTTAGTGATTCTTAGTGATTATCCTGGGACAAGAGCTGACACCACAGAGGTGGATGAAACTACCCTGAGAGAGTAGGGGAGACAGTGAAAAGCAACCACCGGTTGCTGGTGTGGGTAGAGTCCTGATCTAATTTCAGCACGAAGCCCTAGAAAGCTGCTTCTGCATTTTCACCTCTCACAGAAAGCAGAATTTTGACATGCCAGTGGACAACAAACATTGGGTGCTTCCTGGATAAATTCCTGGACACATCTAACCTACCAAGATTGAACCAAAAAGAAACAGAAAATCTGAACAGACCAATAACAAGTCATGAAATTGAATTAGTAATAAAGTCTCCCAACAGAGAACAACCCAGGACAGATGTTCTCACTGCTGAATTCTACCAAATCTTTAAAGAAGAACTAGAACCAATTCTTCTCAAGCTATTCCAAAAACTTGAAGAGGAGGGAATTCTTTCAAACTCACTCTATGAGGCCAGCATTAGCCTGAAACCAAAACCCAGACAAGGGCACACACATGCATGCACGTGCGCGCGCACACACACACACACACACTCGAGACTTCTCCTTGAATCCCTTTAGTCAATAAAGTAGGTAATCCAATCAAAAAATACATTTTTTAATGAAACTCAATAAAGTTATTTTTATTTTGAGAGAAAAAATATTTTGATCTTAAGCCAGAGTACTGAATCTACGCTGAAGGAGGAAACTTCAATTATCCATGGGGCCCAGGACCTAGTGGCAGGGCAACAGGGTACAGAGAAAGCTAAGATCATGCCAGCGTCCCCTCCGGAGACCTAAAGAGGGGCCGTGGGTAACCAGCCTAGGTAGATTTAAAGAAAACAGGAGTGAAGGAGGGACAGGTTGTGTTGGTGATGCTTCTTTTGTGCTCCTCTAAGACCATTTGATGCTGCCTAGAAATGGGTATGAGCTGAACTGGCTGATGCTCATCTTTGCTAGACATATCCTCCGTTCCCAAGGACCTCTCTAGGTCATTGATATCTTTCCCTGAGGGAACTGTTGGAGCTTCCTTATGTGGGGTAATGTACTGGGCTTCAGTGCAAGGAGAATGACTCGTTTCAGAGTGACACAGAACAGCGACCTCACTTAGGAGCCTGCTGGGCACTCCTACCCAGAAGCTTGAAAATAAAGAAAAATTTTGAGTTCCTTTGAGAGAAGTTCAGGCACCCACCTAGCCCTAAGAAATAGAAGAGTATCTTACTAAACAAAAAGATAATAGTAGCTAAAACAATGGCCAGGAAAGAATAATGAGATGTTTGGTTCCCTGTAGAGTCTAAAGATAACATCCGAACATATGTCTGAGTTGCTTTTCAGGAACCCAGTCCCCCACCAAGTGGATCCACTGGCACACGGACCTCAGCTGGGGGGAAATTGAAGACGGAGCTCTGACCACAGTTCTTGGTTCTGTCTCCAGGTTCCTGGAGGAAGTCATGTCCACGAACCAGAACTAACATTCTTTTCTGCTGACCCCAAAGGATTAAACAAAGTTTCTCTTTCTTAACCAATTGCAAACCAGAAAAATCTTTGAATCTGCCTATGACCTGTAAGCCCCCATTGTAAGATATCCCACCCTTTTTAGGCCAAACCAATGTGTAACCGCCACATATCAATGTACTTGCCTGTGGCTTCTGCTTTCCTGAAACTTACCCCTACCTTTAGAAACCCTTATGTGCAAGCCGCCGGGGACATCAGATCTGAAGCATGAGTTGCCAATTCTCCTTGCTTGGCGCCTCGCAGTAAATGCTTCACTTTCTCTCGCTACAATCCCATGTCAGTGTTTGGCTTTGCTGCAAGGGGTCGGGGGACCATGGTTCGGTTCAGGAACAAAGTTATTTTCTCTCATGGCCACCTTTCTCCAAGGATTCAAGATTTACTGCAAAAATTGCCTTGGCTTGAGGGCCAAATTGTCTGTCTTCATACCCACAACTGTGTTCCTGGTCACCTTGAAAAAACATGTAGATTTACTGATGGACACCATCTTGCTGTCAGGAATACCCTTTGGGCTGGGTGGGACCAGCAGTATTTGGTGGTCAATGGACTCGGCATTCTATTGGATGTAAAATGCATGTTTTCCAGTTGGCTGTGTTGCATGCTGTCACTGTGAAGAGCTGTGACAGCTTGCTGCAGCCAAGACTGGCATGTTAAACAGTGGAAGTGACAGAGTGACTGCACCCTGATGCTGGGCAGGCATCATGCCCATCACAGAGCACTGCGGGGCATCCCTCTGAATATGCTCCCGGTGGGCAGCCCCTTGCTGGTTGCTACGGGTTTCCGGAAAGACCAGAGTGAAGGTTTGTCATCAGGGTCCTTTGAGTCAGCCTAACGTTCACCCATGTAGGTGATGAGGGAAACGGAAAAGTTGAGGGGGCTCATGCATGGCTTGTTTGGGAGCTTTAGGTCTATTTCAGAAAAGGGACAAAATGCCTCTAAGGGACTTTCTCACCCTCCCTTCTCTCCTCAAATTTCAAAATGGCGGAAGGTGAAAGGCTACCTCTGAGATGAAGTAAGGACTCCTCTTAGGAGCTGAGGGCCCCTCCCATGCATGGAAATAAAGGAAGCTCTTGAGTTCCTTCAAGGGAAATTCCAGGCACAAAGTTAGCGTTGAAAAGTAAATGAGCAACTTGATAAGCAAGAAGGTAATCATAATTTAAAGCAATAGCCAAGGAAGCTAGAGGTCAGGAAACGTCCTGTTCCCCATAGAAACTAAAAATAACAGCCTAACATATGTCCCTGAGTTGTTTTTCAGGAACTCAGACCCCACGAAATAGACCTGCTGGCACACAGATGTTAGATAAGGGGAAACTGAGGGATGAATGCTGGCCACCATTCTTTGTTCTAAATTTCTTAGAGGGACCTGGAAGAGGTTATGCCCATGAGTTAGAGTTAACGTTCTTTTCTGCTGATCCTAAATGTTTAGACGAAGCATCATCCCCTGAACTACTCACAAATCAGAAAATCTTTCAGTCCACCTATGACCTGTGGGCACCCCCATCCCCTGAGATGTCCCACCATTTTGGATCATCCCAATCTATAACCTCCATGTACAGATTGATGACATTGCCTGCAACCTCTGCCTCCTCACCTTTAAAAACCTGTAAGCCATCTGGGAGTTTGGGTCTTAAGCATGAGCTGCCTGATTTTCCTTGTTTGGCACCCGGCAATAAATGCCTCACGTTCTCTCAGTGCTATCCCAATATCAGTGTTTGACTTTGCTGTGCTAGGCAAGTGGACCCCAGTTTAGTTCAAAACATCTTGAGCTGGAACAAGGGTCCTAGACAGAGAAGTTCCGGTGCTGCAGAGCAGAGATCAAGAGCAACAGGCAGAAACAGTACTGGCCCAGCCGAGAATTGTGGGCAGTGCAGGACGGTTCTCTGGGTGGCCTTGGACCAACCCAGTTCTCCCCCTTTTCTTGCCTGTAGTCCACAGGAATAACCGTAGGATGTGCTGGGAATGACATATCCTGAGACAGGGAGCAGGACGGCCCAGACCTGTTCCTGTCCCTCCTAGGGAATTTTAGTGTATTGAGTTGGAGAGGCACTGCCCAGGGCAGTGCAGGCTTTGTTCCTCTCCCCACTAAAGCAGGTTGCCCTTTGAGGCTTTGCCACCTGAATCACATAGTCCCTAAGGGATATAACCCAGGGTAGGCTGCCTTTTGGGGTCCATCAGCTGTGGCACAAAGTGGCACATGTGCAGACAAGACTCCATTTACTCTGAGCAGCTTTCTTGAGCCTTGGGGACCCGGCTTATAATGGATGAGACTTCTTCACATACCTCTTGTGTATGTGTGTTCTGCCTCAATGGACTCAGACACATTGGTGATCAGTGCTTCATGATCCTAGGCAGTAACATGGGCAAGTGTATATGGACTCCTGTGTCTCCTAGTTGGCATAATAATGATCTTTGCTTTTCACCATGCAGTCAGATTCCTCTCCTGGGATTGGCGATTAGCAGCCCTGCATTACAGATGGGGGGCCAGGCACTCTAAGCAGTGGCAGAGTCCCTGGGCACCCACTGATCACTGAGCTTGGTCAACACCTCTGAGACCTGGGAGGCCACAGAGAAGAACAGCATCCTTTCATGTTACATCTTAGGGCCACGTTGTCCTCCTCCCCTCAGCCGGTATTCTATGTGGGAGGAAGGGAACAGAGTTGGAAGAAACAACAGTGGGGCCAGGCTGTGATTTGCCCATTTAACAAAGAGCGATCAAAGCGCCTGTATGTGCCAGGAAGTGTGCCAGGCAGTGGGATATCCAGGTGTCATGGTGAACACAATGAGCCACACCACAGGGGTGACATATCAGTGGGAATGCTTGTTTCCAAAAGCAACATAAAGAAATACACTACATAATGACAAATCATAGTAGGTGTTATGAAGGAAATGCTAATAACGAGGGTGCAGAGGTGGAGAGTGAGTGGTGGGGTGGTGGCATCTTCTTAGGCATCTCTGAAGGAGAGTGAATGAGGAGCTCACTGCGCAAAAGGGAGCGGTGGAGATGGAAGGTGGAAGGCAGAGGCAAGAGCAAAGCCCCTGAATTTCAAAGGCCTCGGTGCAATCAAAGAGCAGAAGGATGTGAGGGATGCAAGTGAGCAAGAGTTGGAGGGGCTTAAAATGAAGTTGAATCCACAGGGCCAGATCACGCAGGACCTTCGGAGCCATATAAGAAGCTTAGATTTAATTGTAAAGGCAACGGGAAGCCATGGGGGCAAGTTGGGCTGGAAAGAAACGTTTGGGCTTCATGAAATTGAAAGCAAGAGAAAACTAGGGCAATCATAGGGCTGGTATAACAATGGCCTTCTGTTTATATCTCAATGACTTAAGACTGCTCTGTAAATCAGTTACATCTGAAGCATTTCCTGCTTCTTGGTCCCTGGGTGTTTTATCCTTTACATTAGTGAATCTCAACCCTGGCTGGTTAGTTACCTGGGGGAGCTCTGGAAAATTTACTGCTGCTGTGGTTTCATCTTTTGCTAATTACGTCTGAATCTCAACCATAGACAAAGTTAACACATAAGTTACAGACTGGAATCTAATATTGTAACTCATATAAGACAACAGTTTAACATCCATGAAATAGAAAATTGCGTTCTCTTTAGAATAGATGAGAGAAAAAAAATTTAAAACTAGGAGAAGATAATCACGAAGACGGAGTAGATGCTGTTGATAAACTCCAAAAGATGCTCAACCTCTCCAGTAATTAGGGAAATGCTGAACAAAATAATAATAAAATGTTATTTTTCACCCACAAGATGGGTAAATAAAAAGAAAATGACTGATAACGACCAGGATTGATAAGGATGTGCGAAAATTGATGTGCTCAGATATTCTGGAAGTAGAAATTAGTTCAGCATTTTTAAGGAGTTGGTAATATTTACTTAAATATGAAAAGCATATGTCCAACAACCCAATAATGCAGTAATTCAACTTCTAAGTTTCTCTCCTGCAGAAATACGTGCTTATGTGCACAAAAACACATGTACGAGGGCAGCATCTTTTTTTAATGGAAAAAATCAACATCTCCATTAAAAGAGAGACAGCTAAATAAATTATGGAATGCAATACTGCCTAGTTGTTTGAAAAAGATGTAGATCTTAGAATCTACATCTGGCAAAGAAATATGTCCGTTATATTCTTTTTTTAAAAGATAACATTGGTGTAATTTTAATTGAGAAGAAAAGCTTTGTCTGATATGTTCTTCAGTTAAGAAAGCAAGCTGGAGAATATTATGTATGGTAGAATCAACTTTATAATCCTGTTATATTTGTGTGTGTGTGTGTTTTATAGTATTTTGTGCATTGTTCTCTGTTTACCCCCTACCTCAAGGTCTTCAGTAATTTCTTGCTTCACGAGTCTTACAGGGCAGAAAACAGAAGCTGTTAGAAGTCAATAGGTCTTCCTGTGTTGTGTAAAATTCCAAATCACTGAAGAGATTACACTACGGTGTGCCTTTGAGAGTCAGAGAAGAGAGAGAATGCCTTATGTTAACAAGTAGCAAGAGAGAGCAAGAGATTTCCCTATGACTAAAACAGAGCAGGAGGCCGGGGCTTAGACAAGATAAGAGGGAAACTTCATATTGCTTGAGGAAATAGCAAACCTCGATGAGGGTGAAACCTGATGTGCCCTAGGAAAACAAGGTACCTGTGCTTGTCAAAGCCACCAGTGCCCCTGCCTCAGACTTGGCACAGCATCAGAAAAGCCACTTGACCTGAAGGGACCTTGTGGGCTCACACAACAGAAGAAGACCTCCTTGGCTGGTATATATCCAGGGATCTTTGTGCCACTCGGGGACTGGGGAAGCCCTAATGATGGGAACGGGGGCTAGGATCCAGACTTAGATTTTTTGTACAAGTAACAGGGGTTAAGACCATGCAATGGGGAAAGGATAGTCTTTTCAACGGCGGTGCTAGGAAAACTGAATATCCACATGCAAGAGAAATAAGTTGGATCCTTACCTTATACCACATATAAAAATAAACTTGATGGATCAAAGATTGAAACGTAAGACAAAAAACTATAAAACTCTTAGAAGATAACACACGGGAAAACCTTCATGACACTGGATTTGGCAATACTTTCTTGAGTATGGCCCCAATAGCAGAGGGAACAAAATAAAATGTAGATAAATTGGACTTCATTAAAACGTAAGACTTTTGTGCATCACAATACATTATCACAAGACAATAGCAGCAGAGTGAAATGGCAACCCATGGATTGGGAAAAAATATTTGCAAATCATATATCTGATAAGGGTTTGATATCTAGGATACATAAAGAACTCCTACCACTCAACAACAAAAAAACTAACCCAATTAAAAAATGGGCAAAGGACTTGAATAGACATAACATCTCCAAAGAAGATATGAAAACAGCCAAAAAGTCCATGAAAAGATGCGTGGCTTCATTAATCATTAGAGAAATGCAAATCAAAATCTCAATGAGACACCACATCACAATCATTAGAATGGTTATTATAAAGACATGAATATTGGTGAGGATGTGCAGAGAAATTGGAACTCTTGTGCATTTTTTTGTGGGAATGTAAAATTGTGCAGCTGCTGCGAAACACAGTATGGCAGTTGCTCAAAAAATTACACATAGAATTACTATGTGATCCAGCAGTTCCACTGAGGCTGAGAGGTGACAATGTGCTCGCAGCCCTTACTCTCAGCGCCTACTCGGCCTGGGCGTCCACTCTGGCAGCACCTGAGGAGATCTTCAGCCCGCCATGGCACCGTGAGAGCCCCTCTCTCGGCTGGCTGAGGCCTAAGCTGCCTACCTCTGCGCGTGGGGAGGTGTGGAGGGAGAGGCGACGGCGGGAACATGGCGCTCGTTGGCCAGTGCTAGTTCTGGCGGGCACGGGTGCGGGCGCAGGCTCGGCGGGCCCTGCACACGGAGCGGCCGGCTGGCACCCCCGGCCCAGGGCAGTGAGGGGCTTAGCACCCGGGCCAGCAGCTGCAGAGGTTGCGCTGGGTCCCTCAACAGTGCCGGCCCGCGGGCGCTGCACTCAAATTCTAACCGGGCCCTAGCTGCCTCCCAGCGGGGCAGGGCTCGGGACCTGCAGACCGCCATGTCTGAGCTCCTCTCGCTGTGGTGGGCTCCTGCGCGGCCTAAGCCTCCCTGACCGGCGCCGCCCCTTGCTCCGTGGCCCCGGGTCCCATCCACAGCCCAAGGGCTGAGGAATGCAGGTGCAGCTAGGGACTACGGGGAAGTTCTGTCTGCAGCCCCTGTGCAGGGACCACTGGGTGAAGCCAGCTGGGCTCCTGAACTGGATGGGGACTTGGAGAACTTTTATATCTAGCCAGAGGATTGTATGTGCACCAATCAGCACTCTGTGTCTAGCTCAGGGTTTGTAAATACACCAATCAGCACTCTGTGTCTAGCTCAGGGTTTGTGAATACACCAATTGGTACACTGTATCTAGCTAACCTAGTGGAGACTTGGAGGACTAGCACTCTGTGACTCTGTGTCTAGCTCAAGGATTGTAATGCATCAATCAGCACTCTGTGTCTAGCTCAGGGTTTGTAAATATACCAATCAGCACTCTGTGTCTAGCTCAAGATTTGTAAATACACCAATTGGTACTCTGTATCTAGCTAACTGTATCTAGCTAACTAGCACTCTGTGACTGTGTCTAGCTCAAGGATTGTAAACACACCAATCAGCACTCTGTCAAAATGTACCAATCAGCTCTCTGTAAAATAGACCAATCAGCTCTCTGTAAAATGGACCAATCAGCAGGATGTGGGTGGGGCCAGATAACGGAATAAAAGCAGGCTGCAGGAGCAAGCCAGCAGTAACTCGGATCCTGTTCCATGCCGTGGAAGCCGTGTTCTTTTGCTCTTTGCAACAAATCTTGCTGTTGCTCACGCTTTGGGTTTTGGCTGCCGTTATGAACTGTATCACTCACCGTGAAGGTCTGCAGTTTCACTTCTGAAGCCAGCGGGACCACCAACCCACTGGTAAGAATGAACAACTGCAGACGCACTGGCTTTAAGAGCTGTAACGCTCACCGGAAGGTCTGCGGCTTCAGTCCTGACAGCGAGAGTACGAACCCACCAGAAGGAAGAAGCTCCAGACACATCTGAATGTCTGAAGGAACAAACTCCAGGCACACCATCTTTAAGAACTGTAAAACACCGCGAGGGTCTGCGGCTTCAATCTTGAAGTCAGTGAGACCAAGAACCCACCAATTCCAGACACAAGGCTACACCCAAAAGAACGGAAAGCAGGGATTCGGACAGATATTTGTACACTCATTTTCACAAAGCAAGATTATTCACAGTAGCCTAAAAGTAGAAGCAACCCACGTGTCCAAAATAAACCATACAATGGAATGTTATTCTGTGTCTAGAAGGAAGGAAATTCTGAAGCATGCTACAAGATGGATGAACCTTGAGGACATAAGCTGAGTGAAATAAACCGGTCACAAAAAGACAAATATTATGTGATTCAACTTATATGAGATTTAGGAGTAGTCAAATTCATAGAGACAGGGTATACTGGTGGTTTCCTTCCAGGAACTGGAAGAGGCAGGAAATGGGCAGTTATTGTTTAGCAAAGTTTCACTCTGGGAAGATGAACAAGTTAAGAAGATGTATGGTGGTGATGATTGCAAGACACTGTGAATGTACAGTCTCCAATTTACAATGGTCTGAGTTATGATTTTTCAACTTTACGATGGTGCAAAAGTGATATTCAGTAGAAACCGTACTTCAGATTTTGAATTTTGATCTTATCCTGGGCTAGCATGTGCGATGGTATACTCTCTCATGATGCTGGACAGCGACAGCAAGCCACAGCTCCAGTCAGGGACACAATCACGAGGGTAAACAACCAATGCTTTGCGGCGCACTATGTTGCCAGTATTTTTGGGATGTGATTTTGCCTGTCTATAGGCTAATGTAAGTATTCTGAGCACGTTTAAGGTAGGCGAGGCTAAGCTATGATGTTCAGTATGTTAGGGATGTGTGTGTGTGTTGTCTACATATATAGATACACACATTTAGCATATATATGTATACGCACATATATATATGTGAGAGAGACAAAGTTTCTCTGTTGCCCAGGCTGGAGTGCAGTGGTGCAATAATAGTTCACTGCAGCCTCAAACTCCTGGGCTCAAGCGATCCTCCTGCCTTAGCCTTCCAAGTAGCCACCATGCCTGTCAAATTTTTAATTTTTTTGTAGAGATATGGGTCTTGCTATGTTGCCCAGGCTGGTCTGGAACTCCTGGGCTCAAGAGGTCCTCCCTTCTTGGCCTCCCAAAGTGCTGGGATTACAGATATGAGTCAACATGCCTGGCCTAGGTATATTAAATGCATTTTTACCTTGTGATATTTTCAACTTACCATGGGTTTATCAGGACATAGCCCCATAGTAAGTCAAGGAGCATCTATACTTAACACCACTGAACTGTATGCTTAAGGTAAAAATGATACATTTTAAGTTATGTGTTTTTATCACTACCGAATAAAAAAGAAGACATAGGAAAAAAAGGAATGTAACATTTCATGTGACATCTGATTAGGGGGAATAAAGTCTACAGATTTCCTAGAATAAAAGGGTAGACAGCAGATTGCTCACAGTTTATCACTGGGAGAAGAGAAATTGCTTTCAGGGAAGGGCAGAAACCTTTAGTTTCACTCTCAGGCCTCTGTTTTGTTTGAATTTTTGACACTCAACATCGATTACTTTTGTGATTTTATTAGCTCACAAGAACTTTCTAGTTGTGCATGGGTCGACATCACCCCATCTCACCACAGCCATGCTACCAGGTCCTACAGACCCTCATGCCTCCATGCTCAGGCTCCTTGGCCCCTAGACTTGCACCCCAGCTACTGATTCATCTCAATCCTTCACTGGCGACTCACTTCACTGGAGCACCCACACAGGCTGAAGCAGCACAGCCACGTGTCTCTGTGGGTCTGTGGCCCTTTTCCCAGTTTCTTCCTGTGCTTGCTCCTGCCACAGGCAGCAGGAGCTGCAGCAGCTGCCACCACCACACCTCTTCAGCCTCTGGTGGTCAGGCCTGGCTCTGCATTACAGAAAGTTGCCTGACTTTTTAAAATTGATACATAATAGATGCACCTCTTTTCAGGGTATATATGATAATTTGATACATTCGTATGATGTGTTAAGATTAAACTGGGGTAATTGAGATATTCATTGCCTTAAATATTTCTTTTCTTCATGCTAGGAACACTTGAATTATTCTATTCTAGGTATTTTGAAATGTACAATAGATTAATGTTAACTATAGTCACCCTGCTGATCTATCAAACACTAGATCTTATTCCTTCTATCTAGCTGTATTTTTATACCTATTAATCAACTTCTCTTCATCGCCCTCACTCCCCTTCCAGGCCTCTGGTAACCACCAAAGTACTTTCTATCTTTAGGAGATCCACTTTTTTAGCTCCCACATACAAGTGAGAACATGCAGTATTTGTCTGTCTGTGCTTGGCTCATTTCATTTCATGTGAAGGCCTCCAGTTCCATCTACGTTGCTGCAAGTGCCAGAATTTCATTACTTTATGACTGAAGAGTATTCCATCGGGTGTATGTACCACATATTCTTTATCCATTTGTCCCTTGACGGGCACTTAGGCTGATTTCATATTTTGCCTATTGTGAAGAGTGTTGCAATAAGCATGAGAACGCAGCTATCTCTTTGATATACTGATTTTCTTTCTTTTGGCTGTATATCCAGTAGTGGAATTGCTGGATCATATTGTGGCAGGCCAGGTCTCACTAACACAGGCCTCCGTAACAACTGTTTCAGGACTGACTGAATGGTTAAGTTAAATATTAAAAGCTAAAAAAAGCCAGTGCCCTTATGTAAAGGCTGGAATGTAACAAAAGCCCACCAAGAGTTTCGCCTAGGCCTTTCCTGAACCTTAAAGCATGATTAAACAAATTTGATTGGGAATCTGAAGAAACTCCCCAGCCCTCCACAAACAAGTTTATTGGGGGTCTGAAGAAACTTCCCAAACCTCCATGATTTAGCAGGAGACAAGATAAGAGTAATCACCGCAGCACTTGAACCCATTTAGATTAAGTAAGTTTACTGAGGCTCCAGAGAAAGGTCTTCAAGACTCAGACCTTAGTTACAGATTAAAAGAAGTTAATCACTTATGTCTTTAGATGAATGAACACTTACACGTAGACATATAGCTTAGAAGGTATATTAGCTCTGGGAACCTTTGTAATTTTGAGTCGGTCTGGCAATAATTTCCAGGCCTTCTCCCTGTAACCGATTATAGAAATAAAAACTCTCCTCCTCCCCAGTTTATCTACATCTCATTACTGGGCCATAAGAAATAGCAGCCCGACCCTCAGTTTGGTCCGGGAACAAAATGGTAGTTCTATTTTTAGTTTTGTGCGGAACTTCCTTACCATTCTCCATATTGGCTGTAGTAATTTACATTCCCACCAACAGTGAATGAGTGTTCCCCTTTCTCTGCATCCTTACCAGCATCTGTTATTGCCTGTCTCTTGGTTAAAAGACATTTGAACTGGTGTAAGAAGATATCTCATTATGGTTTTAATTTACATTTCTCTGATGATCAGTGTTGGTAGGCATTTTTCATATTTCTGTTGGCTATTTGTAGATCTTCTTTAGGGAAATGTCCATTCAGATCTTTAGCCCATTTTAAAATCATATATATACATGTATACACATACATATATATGTATATATACATATATGTGTGTATATATGTGTATATACGTATATATGTATATACATATATACGTATACATACACATATACATACGTATACACATACATATATGTATATATATACATACACACACGTATATATACATACACACGTATATATACATATATATACATATATATTGCTATTAAGTTGTTAGAGCTCCTTAGATATTCTGGTTTTTAATTCCTTGTCATATGAATAGTTTGCAAGTATTTTCTCCCATTCTGTGGGTTGTCTCTTCACTTTGTTGATTCTTTCTTTTGCTGTGCAGAAGCTTTTTAGCTTGATGTAATCCCATTTGTCTATTTTTGTTTTAATTGTCTGTGCCTTTGAGGTTTTACACAAAAAAATCTTCACCCATACCAATGCTCTGGAACATTTCTCCAATGTTTTCTTTTAGTAATTTCCTAGTTTATGGTCTTAGATTAAAGTCTTTATGCCATTTTGATTTGATTTTTGTGTATGGTAAGAGATAGGGGGTCTAGTTTCATTCTTCTGCATACGGTTGTCTGCCTGACTTCTTTAGACAACCTCTTTCGCTGGATCTGGTCAAGTTGGTTAACAGCACATTTTTCCTGCTTGGGAGAAAACATCATTAGCTGAGGCATTTCCGGACAGCAATCGTGGAAAACATACAGCCTTCAGAGCTTTGGTACTAGGAGCCCTCTAATCAGAAGTTGTGGTCCTTTGAGGTATTGGAGCAACTTACAGAAGCAATGGCCAGCCTGGCTCTAAGTATGAGAGATTATAGGGTGCCACTTGTTGGGATGGGCGTCATCAGACGGAGGGTTTGGATGACACAAGAGGCAGTCTAAAGTAAGTTATATGTGAAAGACGAAATCCTCTTCTCCCATTTTCCATGTCTTATCCTCCCATTTTCCACGTCTTATTTTCCTCTGTAAATATCAGCTCACTTCAGGGCCGGGCGCAGTGGCTCAAGCCTGTAATCCCAGCACTTTGGGAGGCCGAGACGGGCGGATCACCAGGTCAGGAGATCGAGACCATCCTGGCTAACACGGTGAAACCCCGTCCCTACTAAAAAATACAAAAAAACTAGCCGGGCGAGGTGGCAGGTGCCTGTATTACCAGCTACTCGGGAGGCTGAGGCAGGAGAATGGCGTGAACCCGGGAGGCGGAGCTTGCAGTGAGATCCGGCCACTACACTCCAGCCTGGGCGACAGAGCAAGACTCAGTCTCAAAAAAAAAAAAAAAAAAAAAAAAAAAAAAAAAAAAAAAAAAAATTAGCTCACTTCAAACACTGTAACAACCTACTTTGGGAGATTTCCTCCCAGCTTCTCCCAGTGACCTCTGGATTTCTGGAGATATTCTGCTTGACATCTTGGCATTTGAGTCCCTATCACAGGAAATCTTCAAAGTCACACAAATCCCACATTACCAACCAGGGGAATGCCCAGCATCCTATACAGAGGGAGTGCCTGTGTCTGGTCTCCATTCCAATGGGAGGAATTGGAGTTGACATGGTGGTAACTCATATTAAGTCTGGAACAGCTATAACTCCAGGCTTCTGCTGCCCAAGAGGAAAGATATGATAGGGTGCACCACCTCTGTTTCTGAAGGAGCCACCCTCCATGAAACTGGACACATTACTCTTTCTTCTCTGCCTCTTAGAAGTCGTATAACCTCCAGATGGTTTTTTTGTCTCTCCTAATCCCGGTTTCTTCCTGAGACACGCTGTGGGGGCACTTCCAGAGTGTTTGAGGATTAATGGAGAGCCAGGTGCCTGCTGGTGCATGGCAGGTACTCAGCACCCTAGCAGAGATTCAGCCCCCTACTCTTGCCATCTGGAAAGTCACTTTTCAAATTGTTGATTATGCTTGTCCACTATAAGACCTGTAGGCATACATAAAACTGACATGTAAACTCCCAAAGAAGAAGAGAATTTTTCCTCACACTCTCATGAAACAAGATTAAATAAATAGAAACATATTCAGTCTCCAGCTGTGGCTGAATCTGGCCAAGGTGGCCTCCCCCTTGTCACAAGGAGACACCCCAACTGTGGCTGTGGTGCCCCGTTTTCCATGTACCCCATTTCCCATGTGCCATATGGTGCCTTTATATAAAGTTTCACATTCTTCAATTATAGTGTTTAAAAGGGAAAACATCAATTTGCTTCCCTTGAATTCCTGATTAACTGGAATAATCTCTCCATTTCCTTTTTAAAATTTTGTTTTATGTGGTAAATATACGTATGCATTAGTCTGCTCTCATGCTGCTCTGAAGAAATACCAGAGACTGGGTAATTTATAAACGAAAGAGGTTTAATTGACTCACAGTTCTGCACAGCTGGGGTGGCCTCAGGAAACTTACAATCATGGCAGAAGACGCCTACTCATAGGGCAGCAGGGGAGAAAAATGCAGAGTGAAGGGGGAAAAGCCCCTTATAAAACCACAGACTTCAGGAGAACTCACTCACTATCATGAGAACAGCATGGGGGAACCACCCCCATGAACTAATCACCTCCTGCAACATGTGGGGATCATGGGAACTACAATTCAAGATGAGATTTGGGTGGGGGCACAGCCAAACCATGTCAACATAACGTAAAATTTTCCATTTTAACCATATTAAGTATATATGTAGTTCAGCGGCATTAGGTTCGGTGGCATTCTCATTGTTGTGTGACCCTCACCACCATTCATCTCCTGATCTTTTTCATCTTCCCAAACTGGAACTGTACCCATTAAACACTCGCTCTCCATTCCCTGCTCACTCAGCCCTTGGCAACAACCATTCTGTTTTTCATCTCTGTGCGTTTGACTCCTATAAGTGGAATTATATTTGTCCTTTTGTGTCTGATGTATTTCACTTAGCATAACGTCTTCAAGGCTCATCTGTGTTGCAGCACATGTCAGAATTTTCTCCATCCATTTTTGCAAAGAGAAGCTTGTTCTCCACTGCGGTTGTTCATGCTGCTTTGCGCCGTTAGTCCTTTGTTCCCTTTCACTGTCAGGAAGAGGCAGATGGAAGGAGCATGACTGATCCACCCAGGCCTTCACATCTGTGTTCCTCTGAGCAGCTTTTTTTCCCAATTATGAGGGTTACCTTGGCAACTAATCGCTTTTCTAATTCTTTTTAAGGTTGTGAACTGATGACCAAATTACAAGGGCAAAAGATGGCAAAGATTGAGCATGCATGTATGGAAGGGGACATTGTAATGATTTTACAAAATACAAAATGATTCTGATGTGTTTTGTACATTTCATACTTAATTTAAGAAATATCTTTGAGCACCCAACCAGGCACTGTGCTGGGTGTGGGATACAATGGGGAGTAAAAACAGATGTAGCGTACATTGAACCTGCAGGCTCCAGGGGGACAGACATTGATCCAAATAATCACAAACACAGCTCAACTGCTTGGAAAAAAGACCAGGTTTTTATAAAGCATAGTCCAAAGGCCCCAACCTAGACTATGACATAGGAAAGGTGTCCGCAAAGAAATAACACATGAACTGAGACCCGAAAAATGAGTGAGATTTGAGCAAGGAGTTTGGGAAGAGACAGAGGCAGCTCAGTGTAGCTGAGGAAGTGTTCAGCATGGTGTCAGAGCAGATAAGACATTCGTCTGCTTCCTAGAATGATCCAGAAACTCCCTGTGTTTCCTCTGGGAACAGAGGACAATGTACCTTGCCTTTTGGCAGGTAGAGGCCAAGGTAGGGATAACACTGAGCTGGAAAATACCTTTATTTTTGGGTTTGGTCTGTTCCTTCCCTGGGACAATATGTTTCAGAGGCAGGACACTGAACTGGTCTTAACCATGTCAGTGACCTGGAGTTGAGGTGGTAGGCGAGGTCAGAGCCTGGATCGGGGGTGGGGGATCAGGATGTATATGACTGGCCAGGTGGCCTCTGGGAACATGGGAGAGAGGGTCCAGCTTTAGGGAAAGATGGGAGCCAAGAACTAAAATCACAGTCTGGGCTTTAACCATCAGCTGGTGCTTAGGACAATGCATTCATAGCTGAGGGCTTTCTGGAGGCGACAGTCTGGGTTGGGGCTAGAACAGCATTGTGGCCAGAAGGCCCCAAGGCCATCATCAAGTTACATAGAAAGACCGCCCTCAGATAGAAAGTTTCCCAATGATTCACTGGAAGGACTCCCAAAACTCAGGTTATGCTTATGGTTACAGCTCATTACAGTGGAAGAATAAATATTAAAATAAGCAAAGGGAAAAGGCATGGGGGTAAAGTCCCGGAGAGACCAGGCATACGCTTCCAGGTGTCCTCTCCCACTAGAGCTGCACGACAGGACTTACTTCTCCCAGTAATGATGTGACACAACCTATAGGAAGCATTGCCAATCAGGGAGGCTCCCTCAAGCCTTGGGGTTCAGGGTTTTTATTGACAATTGGGCACATAGGCATGGAATGCTCATGTGGCTGATCTCAGTTATTCAGTCTCCAATCCTTCCAGAGGTCACACTGATATAGCATAGCCCCAGGCCCCCACCAAAAATTGGATTGTTAACATATACTGTCCAGCATGGGCCAAGGCCTCAGGTACACAAAGATACTGTTACCAGGCAGGATATTCCAGGGCTTGGAATTTGTCTCCCAGGCTGCAGTCAAGAGCCAGTTTCTTTGGAATCTGCAGGGTTGGGACAACCCAAACCTGCTGCACTAACCCTTTACTGCACAAACATGAATGCTGACTTATGGTCAGTGCAAGATGTTTGAGAGGAAAAAGTATCACAAAAAGAGAAAATGTGCCTTTGATAATTATCATCCTTTGCAAAATTCTGGTTTGCCTTTTCCTTGAACCTTAGTTCCCCGCTGCTTGTGAAAGGCCAACCCCAGCTTCCATGTTACTGTGGCCAGATCCCCTCACCATCCATGCCTGTCACCTTGCCTGAATTGGGCTGCACTGGGGAAGAGAAGGAGAAATCAAATCAGCCCTGATCAGATATGTTATCCCCCACTTTGTAGTCACTATGAGACTGGGCTGGCTCTGCAATGATGCATACAGAAATCTGTGGGTTGCTCCCAGGGTTCATTCCAGCACTTGCTGTACACAGCTCGCAGATGGTGTTTGCAAGATATTTTATCCCCCATCTTTGCAGTTGCTGTGAAACTAGGCTACCCACTGTCTCCCCTCCACTTGCAGAATACCCTCCAACACCCCCCCCCCCACCACCACCAAATAATGCTTATCTTAGCATTGAGAAATTTTCTTTATTAATTACAGGCCTCAGCATTTTACCAAACTGCTTCCACTTGCAACTTCTTAAAGGCAACTGAGCAAAAAGGACAACTATTTTCCCTGTGAATGTTTTAAATATACTTTAACAAAACAAAATGGGTTTGAAACAGAATAAAAAGCAATTTTCACCAGTTCTTCTTCCCCGCTCCCCACTTCACCAACTATTCCTGTCATGCATGTTATTGTTGTCTCACTTGGCAGTGAGATAATCTTCAGTTACAAATAAAAGTGCCTTTGAGTTTGCATTTACTGTATCTTCTCTTAGGTAAAGTCTTGCAGAGATACAATGTCAATCACACAAACTACTTCAGTTGGAGGTGTGTCTCTGCATTAAGACTTTTTGGTATCTAAAATTGTTTCACATTTTCAGCCTCTCAGTAGGGCTGCAGGTTAGCACTACTCAGAGGTGATGTTCTGCACACTGGTATGGTGGGCTGGTCACTATCCCTCTGTTTAATTACTGCCAATGCCTACCAGTTATTAAGGACGTTGACTGTCACATCGCACTCTTTCTAGAAAGTGTGAGCCTAGGAGGCCCTGAGTTATACCTGTTCAGTACATCAATTCTAAAATAACAAGATCTTCCTCATTCAACATCAGCAGAACAAAAGGCTTCACTCTAGGTGCCCTGCGCAGAACCCGGAAGAGTTCACAATTTCAGAGCACTTCATGAAATCACTCTTAGTGTTTATGGTGACCTACCTCTTGTAGAGTTTTGTTTTAGAGACTTTGCTTACCACTTGCAAATATGTGTATATCCACAGCCCCATCATGTGTTACGGTCCGGATTTAGTTGCTTATTGTGTGATAAGGATGCAAGTCTCCTCAAAGGCATGTTCCTAATCAGGGCTTTAAGTCATAAAGGACGAAAGGCTATGGGGAGCTCTCCAACTGTGAAGTGAAGAATTCCCTACGCCAACACTTCCTCAACTCATGCTCTGCAGAATGGGGTAGGTACACTGAAAAGAGAACTCAGGCTCAAAAGCCTTTGGGATGTAGTGGGTCGAGCAGTCTTCCTTATTTCAGGGCTTTACAGAGTCTTTAATATACTCACACAGATTGCAAATATGCCAGGGAGCCATAGTATGTAAAGTTTCTAATATATCTGGCCCAAGAATGTAGCATGTGTGTGTGTGTGTGTGTGTCACAATGTCCAGCTCCTGGTCTTGCATATTATTACTATTATTTGCATAAGTATATACAATATGTGATATATAATGTTATTTGCATAATTTATGTGCTATAAAATGTACAACTGGATGGATTTTACTCCTAGGTGTAACATCTCTTTACCACCAGCCAGATTAAGACACAGAGCATTCCCGTCTTCTCAGAAAGCTTCCTCATGTCCCTTCCAGTCAATACTTCTATGCCCTTCCCTGACTTCCCTGACTTCTACCCCTGACTTCCCTCTCTTCCCTAACTTCTATCACCATAGACAAGTTTTCTCTATTCTTAAACGTCTTAGAAAGTGAATCATAATACTCTAGGTAATCCTGTGTCTAGCCTCTATTGCTTAACATGCTTCAAGATTCAGCCATATTGTTGCGTGAAGCAGTTGTATTTTTCATGTTTTTGTTTGTTTGTTTTGAGGTCTTTCTATGCTGCCCCGGCTGGCCTTGAATTTCAGGGCTCAAATGATCCTCCCACCTCAACCTCCCAAGTAGCTGGGATTACAGGTGCTTGCCACTGCACCCAACTGAAGCAGTACTTCTGAAACAATAGTTTTATCTCTCTTTGTCATGGTCCCCAAAGCAGGAAGGATACAGAGGACCTATTAGAAGTGACTTCACGGGCACGTTCATTGCTCTGACACAATCACAGGAATCAACCCGTGTGTGAGCACCCACCTGTGGCAACAAGAGACTTACTTTACAGTGAATTCGTTCCAGTATTCCTCTGTCAACTGTGAAGCAAAACTGGAGGCCTGTCTTTGTAAAATTTTGAACACTTTTATTTTAAGTTTTATTTTGTATTTTCCTTATTGGGAAGTCAATGTTGTATTACATCTTGGGACACCTGTACAAACCTTAATTAGAACATGAATAATCCTTCATTTTCTCCCTCATATGCTGGGGGAATGAAAATGAGTGGAAGACAGTAAGGCAGAGAGGTGAGCTCAAGGCTATTCACTTGCTCCAACAAATATTCAATAAGCATTGATTGAATGCCTAACACCACACTCAATTCTAGAGACTAAAAAAAAAAAAAAAAAAAAGAAAATAGATGGTCATTACCCTCCAAGTGCTCAGAGGCAAATAGTTAAAACTGGCACCGAGTTCAGTGCCTTAATGCACTGTGAGTCCCTACCACAGGATTCTATTTCTCATTGGTGGTCCTGACTACACGGCAGTACCATTACCTGATGTGTGACTGTCCCCAACTAGAATTAAGTGAGAGGGGACTGTGTTTTATTCATTTTTGGCCACCAGCTTCTTCAAAATGCCTGGTTTATTCAAAGAAGCCATTCCACAATGAATGAATGAATGAATGAATGAATGAATGGTGGAAGAAACGGCAGTGTCCTCATCCTGTCTCCACTGGTTTTTAGCCATGTAAGGTTGGACACATTCTGTGACTGGCCCTCGCTTGTTTTCTAATCTGTGAAATGGAGGTAGCCACACTTCTCTTGCAGGGTAGTTGGTAGGATTGAAAAGGCTACCTTGGTGAAGACTCTATCCTGGGCTGACACTTAGCAGATGTTCAGAACTATCAGAACATGAGGAAGAAAATCATGAACTAATGGTGTCTTCTGACCCGTTATAGACTGAAGGAGGATGGACATATAGGAGTTTCCAGCCCTGATGACCTTTGTCCTCCATAAAGGAGGTCAGCCACTGAAGTGGGGGTAGACAGGTGAGCAGAGACTGGGACAGCATGGGGGTTGTTTGGGGAAGATTCGACATTGTGCATGAGAGTCATACGTGAAAGGTTTGTTAAGCTGTAACTTACAGAGTGGTTCCATTTTCCCCAGCTGAATTCAGAGAGACCATGGGGAGTGCTGCCTGGAGTTGAGTGATGGAGGTAACAGGCAAGGTGGAGGGACAACAGGCCTGCAGAGCATATTTACCCAAGAGGAGTGACTGAGGAATTTACCCACCCTGAAACAGGGTGTGTAGGGAGGGAAGCAAAGATCGTTGAGGACAAAAGACAGGCTTTCTAGAAAGAAGGCATGTGAAAGAGTCGCAAGGACATGAAGATTCGAGTGTGAGAAGGCCCTCTGATATTCACATACTGAAATCCTAACCTCTGGACCTCAGCCAGTGACTGTATTTGGAGACAGGGTCTTTAAAGAGGTAGTTAAGTTAAAATAAGACAGTATGGGTGGATCCTAACCCAACACAACTGGTGTCCTTACAGGAAGAAGAGATGAAGACAGAGACACACTCAGAGGGGACACCATGTGAGGATACAGGAAGAAGACGGCCGTCAGCAAGCCAAGGAGAGAGGCCTCAGGGGAAACCAAGCCTGCTGACACCTTGATCTTGGACTTCCAGTCCCCAAAACTTAGAGAAAATACATTCTGTTCTTTAAGCCAACCAGTTTGTGGTACCTTGTTATGGCAGTCCTTGCAAACTAACACAGGGGGAGATGATGGCATTTAGGACATTAGAGGCAATTCAAGGTCTGGTAGGAATTTGGGAGTTGCAGGGGGACAGTGCACAGCTGTCACTTGCACCATATTGTAAACTCCTGGAGAAGTCACATTTTTTTTTACAGCTTTATTGAGGTATAATTAACACAGAGTGAACTGCATGTACGGTTGGCCCTTGGCATCTGGGCTTTGCATCCCTGGATTCAACCAACCAGGGATCAAAAATATTTTTAAATAAATAAATAAAATACAAATTTAAAAACAATACAGTATAACAATTAGTTACATTGTGTTAACATTACATTCCGTGTTATAAGTAATCTAGAGATGATTTAAAGTATACCAAAGGATGTGCATAGGTTATGAGCAAATACTATGCCATTTTATTTCGAAGGCTTAAGCATCTGCAGATTTTAGTATTCACAGGAAGTCCTAGCACCAACCCCCATGGTACTGAAGAATAACTGTATTTTAAATGTACATTTTGATAAGTTTTGACATAAACACACACACACATACACACACACATGTATACCCATGGAGCCATCACAATGAAGATAAATGAACATATCCATATTCCTAAAAGTTTCCTGCATCTCTTTGTAATCTCTCCCTTACGACCAACCCTGACCTCCCTCCCATCCCCAGACAACTGCTGATATGCTTTGTGTCACTATAGTTGTTTTCATTTTATAGAATTTGATGTAAATGGAATAATATGGGAATAATATGATATGTACTCTTTTTTGTTGGTCTGGCTTCTTAATAAATTGCATCTCAATCATCTCTTTATACCCAGGGCTAAGCATGGTCATCCAATCAAAAAATCAACAAATATTTTAGAGTGCCTGCTAGGTGCTTGGTGTTGGCAAAACTATTCCAGATACATAATAGTTGTTTAATAAATGCTGGGTGAATAGTTCAGTGAATCCAAGTAACATAGACTCTATTTTTCACTGAGATATAATTCATATATCATAAAATCAATCATTTTAAAGTGGCCAATTTAGCAGTTTTTAATATATTTACAAAGTTGTACAACCATCACTGCTATCTAATTTCAGAACATTTTCTTCACCCCCAGGAGAAATCCCATACCCAATCCAACTCACTCCCCATTTGTTCCTCTCCCCAGCCCCTGGGAACCATAAGTCTACTGTCTCTATATAGAGGGGTACTTACTCTGGGCATTTCATATAAATGGAATCATATCGTGAAGGTTGTCAGAATCAAAATGGAATCACTTGTGTCAAAACCCTCAGAATTAGAGCCAGGGAAGTCCAGGAAGAGCAGGTTCTCACGCACATACCTGATAATAAAAACTATCACCAAAGACTCTGCAAAAACCACAACCTTGCACAAAGGCTACCACAGCCTTACACATAAAAAGTGTTTCTTCAAGGACATCTTCCCAGCAACAGCCTGTCCAACTTTGAACTGGCACCACCCTTGTTATTGATCCTTGTAGCCTAATATAATTATTTCAATTTAAATTATATGATCCTCTGCATTTTTCCTTTAAAAACCTTTGTCTTCTTTTATTTCCCCAAATATATCTGCCATATTCCCATTGCAATGCTTATTCTCAAACAAATATCTTCTATTTTTCAGAGTCTCTCTCTCTCTGTCTGTTATTTAGGATTTGACATAATTTGGTGTCAGAAGTGAGATTGAAGCTGGCTCACCTTGGACAGATGGACAACCCCTGAAATTGAGTGAATTGCATGCCCTGAGCTCTTTGGAGCTCTCCACCTCCATGGCTCACCTTTTCTGCCCTGGCGAATCTCCTCTCACATTCCTGGACTCCCTCTTTTTGGTGAGTTCTTTTGACTTTATTTGGGATCTATTTTGGTTATAAGGCTACTTAAATATAAAAATCTTACATTTCTCTTGGTACTATAAAAGTCTATTCTGGCAAGCCCTTTCTGGTATAAAGATGAGTGTCTTTCTAGTTTGAGTACTTTGGTTTCTATAAAATTTGCATTCTGTCTGTGAGTCATGTCTTTTCTTGTAAATTTACTTTTTTTTTTCTGCTGACCTGGTTTAACATTTTCTTTGATCTGTATGCCTGGCTTAAAAGTTTTGTGAGCACTCTTATTTTGATTTCATTTTGATTTGGTTACGCTTGTCTGTAAATAATTTGGCTTTTTAAACATTTTTTTCTCTCTGTTAACTTGTGAAAGTCTTCTGGGAGCAAAGCATTCAGAATAGTGGGTGCAGAATAGCCAATGAAAAGCTGATGCGACTATTCCAAAGACTACATGAAATTTACAAAGGTGTGATAGTCCTCATGTGATGCTGTCAGTCATGATTCTGGTTATCCTGAATGCAATAAAAATAACTAATTTCCTCGTCAAGTGTGAGCTCACATTAGATTTTTAACCATGACTAACTTGAACTTTTGTCATCCACAGTTATTGCTTTTATTTTTCTCTAAAAGCATTTATAACCAGTTGTAATCCAAAATTGCTTTTCATGGAAAAAGCTCTAACAAGTAGTTTTTTTTGAGAGGGAGTCTCCCTCTGTCACCAGGCTGGAGTGTACAGTGGCTTGATCTCGGCTCACTGCAAGCTCCACCTCCCGGGTTCACGCCATTCTCCTGCCTCAGCCTCCTGAGTAGCTGGGACTACAGGCGCCCACCACCACGCTCGGCCAATTTTTGTGTTTTTAGTAGAGACGGGGTTTCACCATGTTGGCTAGGATGGTCTCAATCTCTTCATCTTGTGATCAGCCTGCCTCAGCCTCCCAAAGTGCTAGGATTACAGGCATTAGCCACGTGCCCAGCCTGCCTACAAGAACTCTTAAATACAGGTTCCTGATAACTTTTATATCCATGGACTAAATAAATACTTCTGAACTCTAATAAAACTGATAGGTTCATAAAACTCCTCATCAAGATCAAAGAAAGCAAAACTTAATTACATAAAATTGAGTAAGTAATAAACAAAATGTTCCTATGACTGTTAGGTGGAACATAGTTGGTTCTCTGCCTAAATGTTTTGTTTTCCAAATTTAAGGAAACTTTTTCTCTTAAGCTGTCTACAGTTTACAGTAATTTGGTCAAGTATACTTTTATAAACAAAAGTATAAGCATTTACTTTTTCTCCCTACTCAATTTCTCCAAAATTTGGAAACTATTCATGAGTATTTTTATTTTTTATGACAGCATAATTTTTTGCATAAATTCAATAAGGATGTGCTGTGTTTATAACAGGACACAAGTGAAAACATTCGTTATAATACCAAGGTTTTGACTGGGATGTCACAGTTAGATTGTTTATAAGTACTACAGGTGAAATCTGAAGTCTGCCTTGAAAGGTTTTAAAATCTGAGATTCCTGTGCAATCAATCACTATCCTTGTTGCACTTATGTAAATAATCAGACAAAAATCAATGAAACTAAACTTATTTTACAAACAAATTTGTCTCACTCTGGTTATCTTTGGTAAAAATGAAAAAAAGAAAACCTATAAAGCAAAAAATTATGTTTCCAGAAACATATATATTATACCTGTTAGTCCTGTGCATTATTTTCAAGTTTTTATTCCTTACCTATAGACTGGGCTAGATCCTGAATTCTTCTAGGTTCCTCCAATCCACTTTTTTTTCCATGGAATTACTAAAAATGGGAATCTCTCTGCTTCTGCAGCCCTATAAACTGAAATTAAATTTTAAGGGACAAGTTGCATGTCTGATGGAGGGGCTACATGGCAAGTTCATCAGACCACCTGATGCCATAACCAAACACACTCCAGCTGCAATCCAGGATATAACGTTGCTGGCTTCATGCTGTGGACAGCTTTTCCCAAGGTGACAAAACAAGAGCCCTCATCGTAATGAGACTCCAGCTCCTCTTAGTTTTTTCTCATTTATGCCTAGCTCTTTCGCTTGGCAGGATAATCATGTAATTCAAGTTTTACACATACTACTGGGGGTACCTTGACAGAATCTAACCTAAAAATATTTTAGTCCACCTATTGGGAGGCTGAGGTGGGAGAATCGCTTGAACCTGGAAGGTGGTGGTTGCAGTGAGCCGAGATCGTGCCACTGCACTCCAGCCTGGGCAACAGAGCGAGACTCTGTCTCGAAATATATATATATATACATATATATTTTAGTCCACCTAACAAGTAACTTTAACACTATCCTCAATACATCATTGCTCATTCTGCTTTAATTCAACCCAGTCATGAGATACTAGATGATAGAAATACTCTGTAGTATCTATTGGTTAAATAAGAAAATATCTGTGCTATTGCTAATATTACATGCTGTACCTGGATAAATTTCTCTGGGAACGTTGAGACTCAAATATGCAAAATAATAAAACAGGCCACATCATTACAACAGGTCTCATCTAATTCAGCATAGTAATTTGATTTACTCAGTTGGTTGCCTTTAAACCTAGACTCATGGCTCAAATTTGTTACATAAACTGAGATTATCATATTACTATTATTTTTACTTTGTATTTTCTTTTCTTTTCCTTTTTTTTTTTAACTTTGTACCCATTGCTTGTCAAATTTCTACAACACAAATCCTAACAAAAGAATGCTAGCCCAGCACTTTGAGATGATAATCAATGTTTATGGAATAGATAAAATTAAACTTAACAATGAACTGCAGGTAGACTTGAAAGCCACTCTTTCAGAAATTCCCTGTGGCTCAAATGTGGCTAAAAGAGTTTTGACACTGACTCCTAGTTGTCAATCACTCCCTCCATTGTGGGACCAGATCAACCCACGTCAGGTCCATTCTGGCACCAATATATAACCAAAACCTAACTACAGGATTATTGATGAGCAACATGTTCAAAGAAATATCTCAATCAAAAGGAGAAAGTGTAAAAGTTCTGAAAATCAAAATGAAGTCACTTGTGTGAAAATCCTGACAAATAGAGCCAGTGAGGCCGGGCGCGGTGGCTCAAGCCTGTAATCCCAGCACTTTGGGAGGCCGAGACGGGCGGATCACGAGGTCAGGAGATCGAGACCATCCTGGCTAACACGGTGAAACCCCGTCTCTACTAAAAAAAAAATACAAAAAATTAGCCGGGCGAGATGGCGGGCGCCTGTAGTCCCAGCTACTCGGGAGGCTGAGGCGAGAGAATGGCGTAAACCCGGGAGGCGGAGCTTGCAGTGAGCTGAGATCCGGCCACTGCACTCCAGCCTGGGCGACAGAGCGAGACTCCGTCTCAAAAAAAAAAAAACAAAAAACAAAAAACAAAAAACAAATAGAGCCAGTGAAAGCCATAAAGGAAAAGATCTCACACATGTCTATCTGGTAACAAGAACTACCACAAAAGACTCTGCAAAAACCACAACGCTGCAAACAGGCCACCACAATCTTACGCATAAAAATGTGCTGCTGCCATGGCATCTGTCCAGCTACTGCCTGTGCAGCCTTGGACTTGCGCTACCCTTGTGATCCTTGTAGCCAAGGATAATTGTTTCCAAATAACTTATATAATCCTCTTCACTTTTTTCTTTTAAAGCCCTTGTCTTCCTTTACCTTCCCAAATATGCTTACTGTATTTTTATTGCAATGCTTACTCTGAAATAAATATCATTTAATTTTAGAGAGTCTCTCTCTCTCTCTGTTGTTTAAATTCTAACAACACAATATGCAGCTGTCTTTGCCTGTCTTTTCATTGAGCTAAGGTTTCCAGGGTTCTTCAATGTGTAGCATGTGCCAGTATTTCATTCATTTTTATGGCTGAAGATTATTCCATTATGTAGCTATGGCTCATTTTGTTTAGCTAGTCATCAGCTGATGATGGACATCTGGCTCTTTTCTACTTTTTGGCAATTATGAATAACATTGCCATGACCACTCAAGTACAAGTTTTCTGTGAACACATGTCTTCAATCCTTGAGTATATACCTAGAAGTGAAATTGTTGGGTTATATGGCAATTCTATCGTTAATCTTTTTTTAGGAATAGTCAAACTGTTTTCCAAATGACTGTACTATTGCCCTCCCACCAGCAATGCGTAATAGTTCCAATTTGTCCACTTCCTCGCCAACAATTGTTATTGTCTCTGTTTTGAATTCGAGCCATTTTAGTGTGTGTGAGTGGTTTCTTATTGTGGTTTTGATTTGCATTTCCCGGAGGAATATGTTGAGTATCTTTTTATTTGCTTCTTGGTAATGCAAGCTCTTATTAATCTATTAATTAATCCATGTATTCGAGTCCCAGCTGTGTCAATTATGTGTGGTCTTGGACAAGTTATTTTACTTCTCTGAACTCAGTTTTCTCATTCATAAGGTGGAAATAATAATCTCTGTCTTATGGGACTGTTGAAAGGACTAGAATGAATATATGCAAAGCTCTTGGCAGAAATTAAGAACTCAATGAAGACAGAAGAGATGTAAGTCAACATAATAAGTAAGTCAAATGATGCTGGAGTTGGGTCTTGGAAGGAAAGCAACATTCTAATAGGTAGGGATACAAAGAAAAGAGATTCCAACCAGAATGAGTGTGAACAAAGAGGAAGCCACAGTACAGTGGGATGTGAGCAATTACTGAAAACTCTGCATAGATTTGGCTAGAGTAGTAGAGTTCTCCTTCAAGAGGAGCAGTGGCAGAAAAAGGACTGGAGGGAAGGATGGACTCAGACACAGAGGGCAACAGGATAAGGGCAAGGGATGTGTGTCTCCTTGGAGTCCACCATGTGCTGCCCTGCTGTTGTCTGGGGACTGGGTGAAAGTCAGTATTGCCCTGCTCAGGACTAAGAGACATTGCTACCATTGGCACTGCTTGGATGTTCCTGATGCTCCAGAACTTCAATCACTTGGAAATCACAAGGGTTTAGACGCTCTGTACCAGAAATGGGGCAAAAGCAGAATATATATTTATTTCTCCTTATATGTATATATATAGAGAGAGATGGGGTCTTGCTTGTTGCTCAGGCTGGTCTTGAACTACTCCTGGCCTCAAGCAATCCTCTTCCTGGCCTCCCAAAGTGCAGAGATTCATATATATATTTCTTATTATGTATTATATCATAATCTCATATTATTTTTATCTGACCCATCAAATTCTGCTGGAAGGATCTGGTATCACATCTCAGTATGGACTTAGCCAGTGAGTCCCTCTGTTATTTCTCTAGAGATATCTTCACCCTCAGCAATCCTCCTGAAAGATGCTCATCCTGATTGCAGCACTATTCACAGTAGCAAAGACTTGGAACCAACCCAAATTCCCATCAATGATAGATTGGATAAAGAAAATGTGGCACATATACACCATGGAATACTATCCAACCATAAAAAAGGGTGAGTTCATGTCCTTTGCAGGGACATGGATGAAACTGGGAACCATCATTCTCAGCAAACACACAGATACAGAAAACCAAACATCAAATGTTCTCACTCATAAGTGGGAGTTGAACAATGAGAATACATGGGCACAGGGAGGGGAACATCACACACTTGGGCCTGTCGGGGGGTGGGGGGCTAGGGGAAGGATAGCATTAGGAGAAATACCTAATGTAGATGATGGGTTGATGAGTGCAGCAAACCACATGGCACATGTATACCTGTGTAAGAAACCTGTACGTTCTGCACATGTATCCCAGAACTTAAAGTATAATAACAAAAAAACTAGAGAAAGAAAAGAAACCCCAGACCCACTGATTAGAATACACCATTTTCCCGGATCCTGTTGGAAAATGGCACAAGGCAGACGTCAACAATAAACAGGATGACACGTGAAATAGGATGATTCATTCAAACACAAAGACACTGTGGTTTCTCTTCTCCCAGCTTGTTTAACAACATCCTGATTCACAAGCACCCTTTGCTGGTGCTGGCTCTGTGTGGAGGAAGGCATAAGTTTGGGGGACAGATACAGCTGACTCTGCCTGTGACCACTGTCACCAGGGTTGCTTCCCAAGTTTTGTTTTAGAATCTACACCAAAGATGCACTATTAACACATTACATGAGCAACAAGCAGTTTAAAGCCTGAGCTTGTTCCTGTGGCCACTTAGGTTTTCTGATTTTAAATGAGGCCTGGAGTGATACCTGTGGCTGCTCTGTTGAAGGATGAGGAACAGAGGCTTTTACAAGAGTTGACGTCCACAGAAAATCAAACACCTCTTTTCCCCACAGGTGGCCAAACCTCCAGGATGAGCGTTCTGTGGAAACAGAAGACAAAATACAAGTATGTCCAGGAAAATGCTGCCAGCGGCACAGTATCTACAGCATTTCTCTTTCAGGGCTAAGGAATTGGGTTACCCTGTGCCTCGCCTCTGCCCGCAGGAAAGACCATTCCTGGATTTACCCTTCAAGGGAGCAGTAGAAGCAGATCCAGCATGAAGTGAGGGACACGACCCCCGCTTACGCTCCCGGCACATCTCCTAGGCTGAGGCCATCTCAGATCAGAAGACCAGCTTTCCAAAGCAAGTCTCCTCCAAATCATGAAAGACAAAAAGGTGAAACATGGGATGCCCTGATGGTAATAGGATCACAGATTCAAAAACATGAGGGAGGTGGGGCTGGACAAAGTCTTTAGGAGACTGCTGAATTGTTGACTTTATTCCAAGTCAGGATCCCGAGTAATCACTGAGCCTCAGTATAATTACGTGCACATGAGAAGCTATTTATTTCTTGCATTCTGCTTATCTTTGCCAAGAAAGCACTCCTCCCCCATGCCTTAAAATGCCCAGAAACATGGTTTTGGATGAGCCACTTGGAGGGCTAAGGGCACCTGCTGACCGAGGCCCATGAGAACATACCAGCCCTGTGGGGAAAATGTGGAGCTTATGTACCCACTGCCCTTTCCCTGCTCAGAGCAGGGCATCCCAACAGCAGCTATGAATGCCCCTGCTCTGAGCATCTCCCCATCAGGCTCTGAGCACTCCATCAGGGTCCTCTTCTGAGCCTGGCACTGTTCACTTGGGCAGAGAGTCCACTCAAGCCCCAGAGTCTTGACTCCATTGGAAGTTCCTCCTGGGGCATCAACACAGCCCTCTCCCCCATATCTATTGGCTTTTGGGGAGCTGGGCCTGGGAAGCCCTTTTCTCTCCCTACACTGTGTTCATGCTGCCAGCCAAGCTGGAGCCTCTGCATTTTTTAGTCCAATTATTGGCAACTGTACAGGTTTCCCAGAACACCTGGCCCTCCTCACCCTCATTCTGTGGCATTATTTAATCAAACTGGCTAGGACTATTTATAGCTCCCCTGAAAGGCAGCAGCCGCTCCATTCCCAGGAAAGTGGAACATGAGACATTAAAGAGTATTTTCAAAAGAAAAAAATCCTCTCACGGACTCATGAGGTTGCCATCCTGATGTGTCTTCCAAAAATAGACCTCCTGGACAGCTCCTCGGTGCCACCAGCTCTCTCTTCTGTGTGCCTGCCACCTGCCAGGCTCAGAGTGAGAAAGCTACCTGCTACGGTTCCCAAATGGTCAGTTCTAATTCTCCAGCCCTCCTCCAAACCCAGAAAATCCCAATATTCTTCCCTGGGTAGATGCCCATCTAATTGAAACAGATGGAGCCAAGGGAAATAACTAAATCGCAACTCAACATTCCTTCTAGTGCAAGGAGCCAATGATTCTGGATACTCTGCCACTCTGTTCTCCATGGGAGCACCAAAACCCATCTTAAATACAACCTCTTTCATGCTTTAAGACCTATGGAAGGAAGCCCAGGCTCAATGATTTGCTCAAAGTCCCAAATGCTCTTTGGACTCAAGGCATTCTTGTGGAGCATCAGACAAATGTGTGGCTCTTGGCCAAGAGCCAGGGAGCACAGAAAAGTTCGAAGCTGGGGCAGGTGCCTGCTGGCTAGGCAGAAACAGTTACAGACCTTTGGAGATGAGAAGCAACCAAGAGGGTACGGTTGGAGAGCCTGGGGCAACAGAGCTAAGCATAGGGTTCAGGGGCAGACGATGCAAGCTCTCGTCCCAACTTCACCACTATGTGTGATCTCAGATAAGTGACCTGTTCCCTAACCCAAGTGTCTTTATCCTATGCACATCACATTGTTGTGTTACATAAGATAATCCAGACACCGTGCCTGACACACAGGAAGCATGTATCATGGGTTAGCATAATGTTACAGAAGAAGAAACAGAGATACAGACCCTCTGAGAGACTTGTCCAAGGCTTCATGGCCCCAGGATCAGAACTGAGTCTCCTGGTTTCCAGTCTGGGATCTATTTATTATTATTATTATTATTATTATTATTACTTGTGTGTGGTACTAGGCACCTCTTAGAGTTAAACAAGACAAGTGGTCAAGAGTTTTAGGCATCAGTGAACACTCAGGAACTGAAGTATGAAGAAAAAATTATAGAAAGAGGAGTATATACTCAGGGAAACTTGAATCTATGCTCCCAGGTTGTAAAAACTAAAACTAAAAATAAACCACATGAAGGAGCAAGAACCAAGAAGAACCTTCACAACTCAGGGAATATTTTGCTTCAGCTGGGGAGCCCTCACATTTTCCTATCGCATTGAAAGCCAGTCCTCAAGTTGGCTAATCTGAGGCCTGCAGGACAGAAAAAGGGGACACCCCAAACTGCAGAGGAAGGAAGGTGCCACTGCTTCTAGGCTGTTTCAGGCATAGGGAGGTAAAGAGGCTGGCAAACATGGGACATCAGGCAAGAGCTAACAAGCTAGAGAGCACAGGCAAGACTAACCAGAAAACAAAGAATAATGCAGACAAAAGGACAAATACTATATGATTCCACTTGTTTGAGATACCTAGGGGAGTCAAACTCACAGTAACAGGCAGTAGAAGCATGGTTGCCAGGGGCTGGGGAGGAAGAGGAGTTAGTGTTTAATGGAGATAGAGTTTCAGTTTGGGAAGATGAGAGTTCTGGCAATGGATGGTGGTGGCGGTTGCACAACAATGTGAATGTACTGAATGCCACTGGACTGAACATGTAAAAATGGTTAAGATGTAGATTTCATGTTATGGGTAATTTATCACAATAAATAATAGATGATAGATAGATAGAATTATACAAAACAGAACTGCAGACCAAGGAGTATAGTACAGACCTCAGGGGTCTGTGCAGCCAGGGAGGGCATAAATCATTTTACACTGAAGAAACCAATGACAGTTTCATAAAGACAATAGGATTTCAGTTAGAATTTTGTCTTAGATAGGACCTCTTGGTTGTAACTATAAAAGACTCCACTCAAATTAACTTAAACCCCAAAGGGTTGCTTTTTATAAGGACTGAGTAGTAGCCCATAGACTCAAAGCTGAACAACTAAGTCAAAAGGAGAAAGAAGGCCATCTAGGCCATCCTAAACAGGGCCTTAAAATCTTGTTCTCTTTAATTTTTGCCTCTCTCTGGGTGTTGCCTTCATTCATATTTATTGTAGACTGGCTTTCCCCACGAGTGGAAGATCTAAAAATTTATTCCAGCCAGGTGCAGGGGTTCAAGCCTGTAACCCCAGCACCTTGGGAGGCTAAGGCAGGCGGATCACTTGAAACCAGGAGTTTGAGACCAGCCTGGGTAGCAAAGCAAAACTTCATCTCTACAAAAATGAAAAATAAATAAAAAGTAGTTGGGTGTGGTGTTTCATGCCCATCTACTCAGGAGGCTGAGGTGGGAGGATCATTTGAGCCCAGGAGTCAAGGCTGCAGTGAACCATGATCACACAATTACACCCCAACCTGGGTGACAGAGTGAGACCCTATCTTAAAAAAATTAAAACCCTGGGCCAATGGTGGCCAGGAGGACAACATACTGTGACCATTTGCTCCTGCTAGAGCTACACGACTGGAGTTGGGAGAGATGTTCCCTCAAAGAAGGTAAGGTTCCCTAGAAACAGCTCCTGAGATAGGACGTGTGTGCAGGATTACTGGAGTGCTCTTGGGACACACGCATAAGGAAGAAAGGCGGGCAGGATTGGACAGCGGAAGAAGCTGACCCATAATGTGGTGACACCTGGAGCCTTAGCTACAGGGAGTTCTGGAGCTGCCAGTTGTCCCCAACTGAGACAAGGAAGCTGGACCACTGTGTCCCATTGACCGGTCGTTGTTATGTGTCATTTATATGTATCATTTCCTTATGAGAAGGTATAACCTTGGGTGATTCCCAGGGAAGCACACAGCTACAAACCATCAGCAGCTGATATTCCTAGACACCACAGAATGTGTTTGCTGTTTTAAAGAGGGCGTTGGGGGATGTACCACAGCACACAGGACTGTCCACACTTCACCCTGTTCACATCTTATTTGTTATAATAAGTTTGTCCCTATGAGAACAACTGCTCCAAGATTTTGGTTGGTCTTATTTCAAGGGAAATTTACAAGAGAAGGTTGCATATTGCTCTTGAGGTTATATCTAACAGTCATCATTCCCTCCCCCTCAACCCATTCTAGATTCAACTCGCCCTTGGCTAGAGCCTGTTGGGGTGACTCAGACCTTTATCCTTGAGGAGTCTGAGACCCTGTTACCATGTCCTTCTTGGGCCATCATGGCTGTACTTATCCATTATCATCAAAACTGGGCATGAGAAGCACTAAACCATGTCCCACTAGATCACCTGAATGGTGAATGTATTTTTTCCTTCTTTCTCATGCAACATCAATCCTGCCTCTTCCTGATGATCAGGATCTATAATCCCTATCAGGATGGTGGCTGCTTTTCTCACCCACAGAGCTTCAAGTAAGGGAGAACGGCAGCCCATGCTCCCAGAGTGGGTCATCACAGTACTGGTAAATAGTGCATTCCTCTTCAGCCCATGGGGACACATCAGTGTATAATAGTTATTGCTTTCAGTTGTATTTGCTTCCTAGAGGGTGACAACCCATCTTCACAGGGAATCCTCCAGGAGCAGCATCTTAAGGGAAGTCTACCTCTCTGTCAGGCTGACAGCTTCTGCATGATACAGTATGTAATTGGACTCTGTGCTGGTAGATTCTCTGTGCCTATGGCCACACTTTTTTTTCTGTTAAGTGCCCCTTGGTCTGCAGTAATGTTTACAGGATCCTTTGTAGATAGAATGAAATAAATACTTTGTAAGTGTTCATAATGGCTAAGGCCCTGTGGACAGGAAAGGCAGACCACACTGAGAATGTGCATCTTCTCAGTTAAATCAATTGTACCAAGGGGTCTCCCTGAGGAATGTGTAAGTTGGTCTTCTTGAGGAATGGTGCTATGTCAGAGGCTCAATGTCAGGTTGGACATTTGGCAGCAGAAGTAGCTAGATGAGACTGGGTGGGTGGAAACTGTTGCTGCTGGGCCCATGTGTAGCCTCCATCTCTGCCATGCTGGCCACTCTGCTCACCCACCCCTTGTACCAGCACTGGAATGGTTGACATGAACTTGCTGAGTCATCGCGTCTCTCTTGTTGTTTAGAGCCTCTTTTATAGTGGGTGCTCTTTGGTGGCCATTAACATGGAATACATTCCCATGGTTCCATCCACACCTCCTTGTCTCCGACTTTCTAATCCTTCTCCTACCAGTCTCTGACCAACCAGCTAGGCCATGAGTTTTAGTATACTCTTATCTTGGGCCTCTTCTGTTTCCATAGTTGGGTGACCAGGTATGCTGCCTGGATCTACCCATTGGAAGAATTTTCCTTCACTGCTCTTTCAAGGTCAGTCCTGAACAGTGCAGCTGCCATCTGTTTTCAGTATCCACTGACACAAGCTGACCGATCCATGAACCAAGCTCAGCCCTTTTCTTTCTACTGGTCACAAAGGAAACTCCCCTACAGCCACCACTGTGAGCTGGAGAAGAGGCCACTGCAAGAGTGATGGGTGACATAAAGTTTGGGCTACCTGTTCACACAACTTGCTTGTGCCTTCTGGCCCCACTTGTGCTTGATCCTAGATGTACAATTTCCATCTTATGATGCATTTCTGTTGGGCCATGTGACCTTATGATTTGGTGGGTCTGACAGAATCCAGTTCAAGATGGGCATTTCTGGCCACGTGGTCACTTGATGTTCAAGGTCATATGGTCCATTTACCAAGACCCAATAGTGTACCTGAAGTTGTTTTTTTTTCAAATTGAAACCATCTTTGCAAAATTTATAGTGAGAAACATCTGATATAACCGACTCCATCTTGCTTCTAACCCCACAAGCTATCTTTGCTCATTCCAAGCTACTTTGAGAGGAATAGAATTCATAGTTTAACTTTAGAACAAAGATGATAATAGCCCCTTCCTGAAACTAACCCCCTTCCTGCTTGAGGACCAAAACTGCCTTTGTAAAACTAATAAAATATAACAATATTGGGATTGTGATGAGGGCCTGGATTCTGCAAAGATGTAGACATAGTTTAACTCTAATCAGTCATTGTTTTATAACTTGCCTTTCTTTAACTACTTACTACTCAGCAGTAACATAGCCAGGGGTCACGAGATTTGTAACTTCCCCAATTGCTTTTATGGATAATATCACTATTGTAAAATATAAGACTGATGTTTGAGATGTTTTTCAGACCTGGCATTCTGTATGAACCAACTGGCACCATCCTGACCAGTAACCCCACCCAAGAACCAACTCAGTGCAAGAAGACAGCTTCAACCCCCTATGATTTCATCCCTGACCCAAACAATATTTCCCATTCCCTATCTCCCTGTCCACCAAACTTTCATTGAAAAACTCTAGCCCTCAATTCTCGGGGAGGTGAATTTAAGAATTATCTCCCATCCTCCTGCTTAGTTGGCCCTGCGGTAATTTGTTTGTTTGTTTGATACAAAGTCTCATTCTCTTGCCCAGGCTGGAATGCAGGGGGGCAATCTTAGCTTACTGCGACCACCTCACTGGTTCAAGCAATTCTCATGCCTCAGTCTCCCAAGTAGCTGGGATTACAGGTGTGTGCCATCACATCCAGCAAATTTTTGTATTTTTTGAGAGACAGAGTTTCACCTGTTGGCCAGGCTGGTCTAGAACTCCTGACCTCAAGTGATCCACCCACCTTGATTTCCCAAAATACTGGGGTTACAGGTGTGAGCCACTGTGCCTGGCCAGCTCTGCAATAATTGAACTCTTCTTTGCTATTCTCAGTGCATTGCCTTTCTGATCAGTGGGCAGAAAGAACCCACTGGCCAACTATAAGATGATGTGGTGTTCTCTGCTACAGGTGGCATGGACTTGCTCCAGAATTCTAGCTGTCTACTTTGTGATTCTCCTATTGAGGCTTGCCATAAACGTCACAAAGCATCTCTCCCCACCACAGATAACATTAGTCACTGAATCAAGTGGCCCAAGCAGCACGGCTGCACACCTTGCCACCTGGATCTGCTGCAGAGCCCTTCTCCACTCTGGGTCCCATTCAGATCTTGGAGCCTTCCATATCACTCAGTGAATGCATCAGAGCACCTTCCCAATGGTGCAATATGCTGCTTCCAGAACACAAAGAGGCCTACCACACATTGCATTTTGTTTTGTTTTGTTTTGTTTTGTTTTGTTTTGTTTTGTTTGAGACAGGGTCTCACTGGAGTGCAGGCCAGGCTGGAATGCAGTGGTGCAATCATGGCTCACTGTAGCCGAATTCCTGGGCTCAAGCAATTCTCGCCTCATCCTCCTAAGTAACTGGGACTGTAGGCATGCACCACCATGCCTGGCTAATTTTTTTCTTAGTTTTTATTTTGTAGAGATGGGGTCTTGCTATGTTGACCAGGCTGGTTTCTAACTCCTGGCCTCACACGATCCTCCTGCTGCAGCCTCTGAAAGTGTTGGGCATGAGCCACCACACCCTGCCTGTACTTTCTTAATTTTAGGTATGAGATGCAATAATTTGTTCATCTGTTCTAATTAACATTACACCATTGATGCGATGGACTAATACAATATTCTGTGGACTATCCATACAGTCTAGGTCTCTTTGGACTATATTTTGGCAGAAAGAAGGAAAGTTAACATAGCCCTAGGGCAATACCACAAATGTATACTGTTGTCTGCCCTATATGAACACAAACTGTTCCTGATTATTCTCCCTGATAGGGTTGGACAAGCACTCACTCAGTGAATCAACGGCCACATCCTACGTGCCAGAGGTTAATCTGCTCTAGCAAAGTTAACACATTTAACACAGTAGCTGCACTTGGGATTGTTACTGGGTTAGGTCTGTGGTTGTCCACTGTCATCAGCCATGAATCACTGGTGTTTGCAGAGACCAGACTGATGAGTTATGTAGGGTTTCAAAGAACCATCACTCCTGCTATCATTGTTTTTGCATTCTCCATAGAATATGGTATTGTTTTTTACTTACTGTCTTGGCATGGTTAGGGAGTGGTTTTAAACCTTCTTCTGAGCCTTTCTTACTTTAATACTTTTTGCCCTGCAGGTCAAAGAGCCAATGTGAAGGTTCTGCCAACTATCAAGCATGGCCACTCCAATTATTCATTTAGGAACCCGGAAAATGACTTCCCAGTGAACTCCCCATAAGCTGTATGTAGACCAGGGCCCCAGATATCAATATTAGTCCCAATCTTGTACCCAATATTTTTTAAAGGACTGGGTATTCCCCCTGCTCCCAATGCATGGTTACCTGAATAAATGGCAATAGATCCCATTGTGGGAAGGTCAAGTATGCTGGCTAATTCCATATGTCAACATAGCTAGGCTGGCTACAGTGCCTAGATGTTTCTTTAAACACCAGCCTAGATGTTATTGGGAGAGTATTTTCCAGATGTAATGAACACTTAAATTAGTAGACTTGAGTGAAGCAGATTACTTTCCATTTGTGGGTTGGCCTTATCCAATCAGTAGAAGTCCTTAAGAACAAAGATGAAGGTTTCCTAAGAAGACATTTTCCTCCAGATTGTGAACATAGAAACTCTGCCAAGTTTTCAGCCTGCTGCCCTGTGGAATTCAGATTCAAGACTGCAACGCCAACTCTCCTGAATTTTCAGGCTGCTGGCCCACCCTATTGATTTCAGACTTGCCAGCTGCCCTCTCTCTTTAGCTAGTGAGCTAGAAATTTCCTAGATAAGTAGTAAACTCCCAGATGTATTACTCAGGCTTCCTCAGAGAAACAGAGTCAATAATAATATATACAGAACCAATAAAACACTATATGTGATACATAGTATATAGTATATAAATGATATGTATATGACATCATATATATAGTATATTATTGGTTCTGTTTCTCTGAAGAATGCTGACTAATATATCCAGGAATTTACTATTTAGTACACTTGCTGCATTATTGCATGGTCCTTCCTCATAGGAACTTGATCTCTTCTTGAGTCACTGGGTTCCATTTCTAAGAAGTGGCTGAGGTTGAAAAACTAGGCAAGGAACTTTGACTTTATATTGGGAGGACTGCCCTCAGTCTTCTGATCAACCTTCCTTAATTTCTTTATGCATTATATTATACTTATATTATACTTGTACTTTATACATTAAGCAACATTCTTGTCGGGTGCCCATTTGTCTTGCCTCTAGGGACAGCATGTTTTATGAACCATCTCTAGCTCTCTGCAGACCAGTTTCCCTATGCTGTCACGCAGGCTTGCTCCTTATTGTGATAATTGTGCCCAGCTGACTTCTGATGTTTAATTATCACCCTCTGACCTCTATTATTTCAGGATCCTATCACTTCTATTGCAGTCATCATCCCTAGCTGACAGAGGACATCCTCCACTGAGCTTCTTGGCAAGGCTGGGATCTTCACCAGCATGTTCCTTATGACTTTGGTAAACAGACATCCTCTGGGCCCTCTCACAGAGTCAGCTGGTGGATTTCTTGGCTCGCATTCTTGGCCTTGATCCATTTTAGGATGCCCACTTCTCTGAGTCTTTGAGGCTTTTCTCTTCCATCTGCCAAGGAAGTTATGATATTTCTATTTCACTTAATGTGAGCCATCACTTTTTCCAAGATCTTGAAAGCCTAAGGTCTTATTAGCCCTGTTTCCCAGGGTGCTATTAACCCTGTTTCCCAGCATATTAGCCCTTGCCAGGATGCTAAATCCTTTATCATGGAAGAAGCTCCTATAATAATAAACCACCTTTCATCCAACTTTATCTCCTGTTTCCCCTCGATTTAGCACCTTCAAGATTCCATTCCATGCATGCTCTCCCAGCTCCTGCAGGTATATGTTAGCCAGATTCTGCAGCTCCTTTGTCCCTCTATTTCCTTAGCCCAATACCCTATCAACAGACCTCCACAGAGATTTGACTTTTATAATTTGCCAGGATGGGAGGTGGGGTAGACCATGAGGGGAGCAAACTGTCTCATAAAATGCCAGCCTTACTTGAGGCTCCTGCACCATCTTTGAGCAAGGGAAAGAGCCATCTTCTAACAAGGGGAAATGAGCCAATTCTAAAGGACCAGCTGGTTCAGGGGAATCTGGGGATTCAATATTCTCAAACACCTATATCCAGACACCTGCTGTCTCAAATTGCAGGGTTCTATTCCTTCCTCATGAAGGCCTTGACCATGGCATACATAGGAGACCTAGTGGGGTGGGGAATTCAACCGTCCCAGAAACTCCTCTACTCTTAGGATTAAGTCCTGAGCCTGGTCTTCTCTCTGCCCTCCAGATGTAAGAGATTAAGTTTTCCTTAAAAGCTGCAAAAAAACCTTTGACTTTCAGTATTGCCTTGAATTGGTGGTTAATTGCTTTGACTGCCCTTATCTCTCATCAATAAATCAAGAGCACTCCACATCAACCACCCACTTCCATAGTCCTCGTTGGTATGATTGTCTTCATTCTCTCATGCCTCAGAGATATTGCATCAGTCATGCTATCCTTTCTACTGGAAAGTCAACCCAACCCATCACTGATGGAACATTATGGCAGCTGCACCCCTACAGCATCACCTCCTACCACTGGTGATGGGATCCTTAGGCCAACTGGCCAGCAAGTGATCCTGCTCCAACATCCCCTTCAAATGACTCTAAATTAGAGGCTACTGCCTAGGGCCACTTCTGGTACTAGTAAATGGCCCTAGATTGGGTTCTCTGGAAAAAGACTCTGAGCCAGACTTTATGCTGAAGACTTTCTGCAGGTACGCTCAACAGATATACCTAGGGGAGTGAAGATGGCAGGACTGGGCAGAGGGAGAAGCCACCCTTCCCTGCAGTTGCAACTAAGACCTCAGGTGATCCTTTATGGAGTTCTGCATTGGCTGATTGTTGGCCACAGAATACCCCAGGAGGGGATGTAACCCTGGGTGAAGCTGTTTCCTGTGGCTGGGAGGGATGCAGATGTGAGCTGTCACCTGCTGACATTCTTGGCCTCTGGGGAATAGACAGTTACATAGCCCTTCAAGTTGGGATCCGGGATGAAAACCAGTATCCCACATACAGCTCTACTATGAAAGGGTACTTGGCAGACAAAACAAATAGATGTCCACTTTAACCTTAAAGAATGGATAGCCCAGCATCTTGGGAGGCCGAGGCAGGAGAATCGCTTGAGCCCAGGAGTTCAAGACCAGCCTGGGCAACATAGTGAGACCCCGTCTCTGCAAAAAAAAATTTAAAAAATAGCCAGGCATGGTGGCTCATGCCCCATAGCCCCAGCTACTTGGGAGGTGGAGGGATCACTTGAGCCCAGGAGGTGGAGGCTGCAATGAGCTATGCTCATGCCACTATACTCTAGCCTGAGCAACAGAGTGAGAGTCTGTCTCAAAAAAGAAAAAAAAAAAAGAAAAAAAAAAAGAATAGATAAGATCCGGATAGGTGTAGTGGATGGGGGAGAGAGCAGGGGTAAAGGCTTCAACATGGGAGTGAACAGGGACTATTCTAATGTGCAGGTCACCCACTGGGCAAAAGGGAGAGGGGTGAAAATCAAGTCTGTTTTGAGTATTTGCAATAAGAGAAAAGGTCTCAACTTGTCCATGCCTAGCTGGGAAAAAAAATTTTTATATCTGGATTGTTCTGGCAATCCTGTGAAATTATAGCTTATGAAACAGTAGTGCTGTAGATTAAATGTGTATGTCTCCCCACATCCATATGTTAAACTTTTAATCCCTAATGTGACGGTATTTGAAGATGTGGCCTTTGAGAAGTGATTAGGTCAGGCAGGTGGAGCCCTTATGAATGAGTCCCTTAAGAAAAAGACCCCAGAGAGCTCACCCACCCCTTCTACCATGTGAGAACACAGCCAGAAGGCAGGTCCATAAACCAGGAAATGGGCCCTCATCAGACACCAGCTCTGCCAGTACCTTGATCTTGGACTTGCCAGCCTCCAGAACTGTGAGAAGCAAAATTTTTTTCCTTATAAGCTATTTGGTCTGTGGTATTTTTGTTAAAGCAGCCTGTTATATTTTTTCCTAATTTGGTCTTAAGGTTCTCTCCTGAGGGAGGCTGTAAACTCTAGGCCTGCCCTGATGGGGCTCCAGGGGAGGTGGTCATGAACGTTTACTGTGTGTCTTTCAGAGGATACTTCTTTATCCTAATAAAGAATGCCTAACTGTCTGGCCTGTGACCAGGGATCCCTATCACAGGAAGTGTGTTTCCCTTGGTAAATGCCTCTGTGGCTCTCGTCTGACCTATGTCCAGTTTCTTCCAAGTGAGATAGCCACTGTCTCAGGGAACGCTGATCTGGAGAGAAGTTTGCTTCAGGTGTGTTGGTCAGGTGAGACACAGAGGAGACGATGCAACAAAACACAGGAAATATCAGAAGCAGTGGATTACTTACAGATCCACAAGAGAAGGGGAGTACCAATAAGGTCAACAGGAAGACTGCAGGGTCAGGGCACTCAACCAGCAGGGGGACTACCAGAGAGGGAAGGACCTAGGAGGTGGGGCCTTCACTGGGGTCCCGGGTGTTACCCACGCAGGTTTCCTGCTGGGAGTTCTAATTGATGATTATGGAGCAAGCAGGCATGAGTTCCATGGAGTTACGCTTACTGAATAATGGTCATTGCAGCATATCTGTGCAGCCCCCATCGGGTGTGGGGGTCAGTGGGGTGAGATGCCACGTAGGCTACATCTAGCTGTCCCATAGCAAAGCGTTCACCAGGAGGTAGTTTTTTTTTTTTTTTGAGACGGAGTCTTGCTCTGTCGCCCGGGCTGGAGTGCAGTGGCCAGATCTCAGCTCACTGCAAGCTCCGCCTCCTGGGTTTACGCCATTCTCCTGCCTCAGCCTCCGGAGTAGCTGGGACTACAGGCGCCCGCCACCTCTCCCGGCTAGGTTTTGTATTTTAGTAGAGACGAGGTTTCACCGTGTTAACCAGGATGGTCTCGATCTCCTGACCTCGTGATCCGCCCATCTCGGCCTCCCAAAGTGCTGGGATTACAGGCTTGAGCCACCGCGCCCGGCCTCAGGAGGTAGTTTTTTAAGGCAGATATCTGGGTCAACCACCTTGAGAAATTCGGAAGAGGTGGGTAACTGGAAACTGTGTCAACGGCGACTATTCTTTGCTTCTGGTATAAGAAGTTCAACTTGTATTCAAAATAGATGCTAAAGCAACATAAAATTATAGGAATTCACTACATAGCTTGAATGGATTAAGACAAGTAGGAATATACCAAAGATTGCAAATTCAAATGTGTACAGTGCTGACCAGGCAACATAAACAAGGAAAGCAGGCTGAATTTTACTCTTTCCACATAAACACACATCACATATAAAATATGCCCAGCCCCTGCTAGTCTATATGAAGGCTCTGAGCAAATTAGAAAATGATGTCCCCTCTGGGCTGATTCCTCCCCAAGCCAGGGGTAAGTGTGCACTGTATACCAGCCCTGACTTGTGCTGTTTGTGCAGGACACAACTTACACAACCATTAGGCAATCTTGCAAATATGTTCTGTTCCATTTTTCTTCAAACAGATGGTCTTTTCTACCTTTCATTCACAGAAGAAGCAGCAGGAAAATAACAGCAGACTTTCAGCCTCAGTGCCAGAATGATAACAGGGAGAGCTGGGGACTGAGACAAACTGGCAGCGACATGCTTTGTTGTGCCCTGTGGAATGCGGACTTCTTGCTGCTACGTTCTATAGTTTTCTAATGTTGTAAAAAAATCTGAATTTTTAATGTGAAGTATCCTGTTCTTTGTGGCTTAGCTTTTACTTTTATTTTTTAAAAAACATGGTTCCATCCTAAGAAAACATACCAGCTGTCTGTTGTTTTCTATCTGCAGCCCTTTTGCAACTTGTCAATTAAATAGTAAACCCCTGGGGGCGGCAATCAGGGACCATGCTCACAAGATGTCTCAGAGTCTGAAATGCTGCTCAGCAGGGGAGTCTTGTTGGTTTGGAAGTGGCGTTGAAGTTTTTTCTTCAGATCGAAATCAAAGAAGTCAGGGAAAAATAAAATAAGATAAAGATGCTGCAGAACAAAGTATTCATAGCAGAGACAGAGAGAGCTGAGTGCCTCAAAATGAGTGAAATGCTCTTCTCTGGTAATAAGTAAAAGGAGTGGCAGGCATTTTGCTGAGTGTATTAAAGCAAAGCAAAACCTCTTGGTAATAAAACGATGAAGACATTTTTACTTTTTAAAACCTAAACCTCAAATCTGAGATGTCTCAACAATGATTAATAAGGTTCCTCCTTATTAAAGGGAATGTAATCACCTCCCCTTCAATTTTCTGATTCTCAGAATGAGAAGAATGGGAAATTAGCATGTTCTCTTCTCTCTGGATAGGGGTGCAAGTATATCTATTGGCCTAGGACTCAAAGGCCAGAGTTCTGGAAATGCATTAATAAATTCTTTATTGCAACCAACAGAACTCAAATCTGGTTACCTTAACCAAGAAGGGGATAGATTGAAAATATAATAGAGGAACACAGAATCCATATGAGGTCAGAGGCGAGGCTTGGAAAATGGCTGGGAAGAAAGGCATTCTCAGCTGGGCAATGTCACAAGCACCTGTAGTTCCAGCTACTTGGGAGGCTGTAGTTGGAGGACTTCTTGAGCCCAGAAGTTCAAGGCCAATCCAATCTGGCAATCCAATCTGACCATCTTTCTCATTTTTATTGAAGTATCTAGTATCTTCCATTTAATGTAATTGCTAGTATGTTTGTGATAAAATTTATTATAGTTTAATTTTGTTTCACTTTTAATGTTTTTTCTACTCTCTTGGTTTCTTTGTGATTAAATATTTTATAATTCAATCATGCATTATTTTACTGCTTTTTATTGATAAATTACACCATGCACCCTGAACTTATTAAAATATCTTATAAGTTAATAATTTTGGTACTCCCTGGACAATGCAAAGACCTTAGAATATTTTAGCTATATTTATCCCTTTTCTGGCTTTCATACTGTTATTGAGCATATATATGTACATATGCATATATCTATATATACACATAGATATGCTTAAATCCCACTAGACATTATTATCATTATTATATGGAAATCTAATTCTTCTATTGGAAACTTCTATCTGGGATAATTTGACTTCTGCCTAAAGACTCCCTTGACTATATCTTTTAGTGTAGGTTAGTGGGTGACAAATTATCTCCATATATTTGAATTATGAATATGTGTCTGAAAATATATTTATTTCACCTTCATTTTTAAAGATTAATTTTACTAGGCATAGAATTCCAGCTTGGCAGTATTTTCTTTTAGCAATTTGAAGACAGACATTGTCTTTTGCTTCCATTATTTTTGTGATAAATCAGCTGTCAGTTGATTTACAATTGCCTCTTTGAAGGAATGATGTCTTATTTTTTTCTATGTGCTTTAAAATGTTTGTCTCCTGTTTTCAGAAGTTGGAGTTTGTTGTGCCTATGTGTGGCTTTATTTGTATTTATCCTGCTTAGAATACATATAACTTCTTGACTCTGTGATTTGATGTTATTCATTGGTTTGAAAAATTTTTGGGGTGGGGCGTGGTGGCTCACGCCTGTAATCCTAGCACCTTGGGAGGCTGAGGCAGGTTGATCACTAGGTCAGGAAATTGAGACCATCCTGGCTAGCATGGTGAAACCCTGTCTCTACTAAAAATGCTGGGCATGGTGGCGGGTACCTGTAGTCCCAGCTACTCGGGAGGCTGAGGCAGGAGAATGGTGTGAACCCGGGAGGCAGAGTTTGCAGTGAGCTGAGATCCCACCGCTGCACTTCAGCCTGAATGACAGAGCAAGACTCCATCTCAAAAAAAAAAAATTGGTCATTATTTACTCAAATATCTTTTACAGGTCCATTTCATATTCTTTACTGACTAGATATGCCCATGATATGTACCATACGTCATATGACTTTTGTGTTTTCTGGATTTTAAAAATCTGCTTATCATACTTTTATCTGATTATTTCTTATGGTTTGTATTCCAGTTCACTATTTCTCTCTTCTATTGTGTCTAATCTGCTGTTGAACCTATTCATTGATTGGGTTCATAGAGTCCTTAATTTTAATTATTATAACTTTTAGTTATAAAGTTTCCATTTTGTCCTTTGTAGTTTGCATTTCTCTGGCCTATTTTTCATCCTGTTTCTAAACTTCTTGAATGTTCAAATCATAGTTTAAAATCCAATTCTGATCATTTCAATATCTGGATCTCTTTTGGGAATGTTTCTATTGTGTAATTTTTTATCTTCTTGGTTTCTGGTCTATTCTTATATTTTTGTATGCCAGATCATTTTTAATTGAACGTCTGCATTTTGTATAAAACATGTTTTGAGATTCAATATGTTATCTTCAGTTTACTTATGCTTAAGGCAAGCAGTCAGGGTGGAGACGGATTACTTTCAAACAATTTGAGACTGAGTTGATTTGAAATTGATCTTTAGCACTTGCGAGAGCTGGTCTATTTCTGATTCACTTGTATTCTAGGGTACAGTATTTGAGGATCTCACGTGAAAGTCTGGGGTGTTTTCTGGGGCCATATTTCTTTGGTTATTACTGAATATCAATTTTTGCTCCTGTCTCATAGAGACACCAAAAGTTCTGCACAGCTTCTCAGGCTCTTAGTTGCTGTTTTCACTTTTAGAATAATTATAATACTGCCTCAAAGGGAGCAGCAAACATAGGGCTCGTTTTTGGGGGGTTCCCTTCTCTCTGGGATTTTGGCCACTAAGCTTCTGCTGCTTTGGTATCTCTAATGCTGGCAAATAAATTTCTTAAAAATATTTTTTCCATTTATTTGTTCTTTCTCAGTGGGAGGTTGGTCAAAACAAACTACTCTACCTTTGCCAGAAATAGATGTGCCCAGCATATTTTTAAACTAAACAGAATATAAAACAAATAAAATATTAGAATGTGTCATGTAAGTAGTGCTTCATAAAACTTTTTGCTTTGGTTATATATTTATATATTTTTGTATTGTGTATGGGTGCAGATGTAAAATATGATGATTAATATGGATCATGATCCAAAATGTTTGAAATGAACTCCTTTAAACCATTCCAAAGTGTAGGCTCTGTGCTTTAAATTCAGCATAATACACAAGAAAAGGCAATGGCTCCTCAACTCAAAAGACATGGATTTACACCCTCACACTGTCTTTACTGAGCTATGTTAAAATAATCAAGACAGTTATGCTCTTTGACCTCAGTTTATCTGCAAACTGAAGAATTTTGATAAAATATTTTATAATGTTCTTGCATCTTTTTCTGTCAACTTCTCCAATTTAAAACCGGCTTAGGTTCTCTGTTTCTCATTTTCCTTACCTGTAAATAGAAGCCATGGAAATAATAAAGGTTCATAATTGTATTAGGCTATTTGCATTGCTATAAAGAAACACCTGAGGCTGGGTAATTTATAAAGGAAAGAAGTTTCATTGGCTCATGGTTCTGCAGGCTGTACAAGAAGTGTGGTGCTAGCATCACTTCTGGAGAGGACCTCAAGAGGCATCCAATCATGGTGGAAGGTGCTAAGTTGTTTTTTGTTTTTTTGTTTTTTTTTCCAGCTATCGTGAATGAGGTTGAGTTTTTTATTTGGTTCTCAGCTCGGTCATTGTTGGTGTAATGCAGTGCTACTGATTTGTGTACATTGATTTTGTACCCTGAAACTTCACCGAATTCATTTATCAAATCTAGGAGATTTTTGGATGAATCTTTAGGTTTTCTAGGTATACAATCATTTCATTGGCAAACAGCAACAGTCTGGCTTCCTCTTTACCAGTTTAGATGCCTTTTGCCTTTTTCTCTTGTCTGATTGCTCTGGCTAGGACTTCCAGTACTATGTTGTATAGAAGTGGTGAAAGTGTCTTGTTCCAGTTCTCAGGGAGAATGCTTTCAACTTTTCCCCTTTCAGTGTAATGTTGGCTGTGGGTTTATCACTTATTACCATTTATCTTTTATTACCTTGAGGTGTGTCCCTTCCAACTATGTGGTCAATTTTGGAATAAGTGTGATGTGGTGCAGAGAAGAATGTATATTCCATTGATTTGAGGTGGAGAGTTCTGTAGATGTCTATTAGATCCTCCTGGTGCAGAGCTGAGTTCAGTTCCTGGATATCCTTGTTAACTTTCTGTCTTGTTGATCTGTCTAATGTTGACAGTGGGGTGTTAAAGTCTCCCATTATTATTGTGTGGGAGTCTAAGTCTCTTTGTAGGTCTCTGAGGACTTGCTTTATGAATCTGGGTGCTCCTGCATTGGGTGCATATGCATCTAGGATAGTTAGTTCTTCTTGTTGAATTGATCCCTTTACCATTATGTAATGGCCTTCTTTGTCTTGATCTTTGTTGGTTTAAAGTCTGTTTTATCAGAGACTAGGATTGCAACCCCTGCTTTTTGTTTTGTTTTCCATTTGCTTGGTAGATCTTCCTCCATCCCTTTATTTTGAGCCTATGTGTGTCTCTGCACATGAGAGGGGTCTCCTGAATACAGCACATCAATGGCTCTTTGACTCTTTATCCAATTTGCCAGGCTGTGTCTTTTAATTGGAGCATTTAGCCCATTTACATTTAAGGTTAATATTGTTATGTGTGAATTTGATCCTGTCATTATGATGTTAACTGGTCATTTTGCTCATTAGTTGATGCAGTTTCTTCCTAGCATGGATGGTCTTTATAATTTGGCATGTTTTTGCAGTAGTTGGTACCAGTTGCTCCTTTCCATGTTTAGTGCTTCCTTCAGGAGCTCTCGTAAGGTAGGCCTGGTGGTGACAAAATCTCTCAGCATTTCGTCGTCTGTAAAGGATTTTACTTCTCCTTCACGTATGAAGCTTAGTTTGGCTGGATATGAAATTCTGAGTTGAAAATTCTTTTCTTTAAGAATGTTGAATATTGGCCCCTTTTATCATTGTATAATGTCCCTCTTTTCTTCTTAAACTGTTGTTGCTTTAATGTCTGTTTTTCTGATATAAGAATAGCTATTTCTGCTCACTTTTGTTTTCCATTTGCATGGAATATCTTTGTCCACCTCTTTACCTTAAGTTTATGTGAATCTTTATGCGTTAGGTGAGTCTTTTGAAGACAGCAGACACTTGGTTGGAGTATTTTTATTCATTCTGCCATTCTGTATATTTTAAGTGAAACATTTAGGCCATTTACATTCAACATTAGTATTGAGATGTGAGGTAGTATTTTATTCATCATGCTTGTTGTTGCCTTAACACCTTGGGTTTTTTTTTTTTTCATTGTGTTTTTGTTTTATAGGCCCTGTGAGATTTATGATTTAAGGAAGTTCTATTTTGGTGTATTTTGACATCTTGCTTTAAGATTTAGAATTTCTTTCAGCATTTCTTGTAGTGCTGGCTTGGAAGTGGTGAATTCTCTCAGCATTTGTTTGTCTGAAAAGACTTTATCTCCCCTTCATTTATGAAGCTTAGTTTTGCTGGATACAAAATTCTTGGCTGGCAATTAATTTGTTTGAGGAAGCTAAAGATAAGACCCCAATTCCTTCTAACTTGTAGGGTTTCTGCTGAGAAATCTGCTGTTAATCTGATAGGTTTTCCTTTATAGGTTACCTGATGCTTTTGCTTCACAACTCTTGAGATTCTTTCCTTTGTCTTGACTTTAGATAACTTGATAACTATGTGCCTGGGTGATGACCTTTTTGTGATGAATTTACCAGGTGTTCTTTAAGCTTCTTCCATTTGGATTTCTAGATCTCTAGTGAGGTCAGGGAAGTTGTCCTTGATTATGTCCTTAAATATGTTTTCCAAACTTTTAGATATCTCTTCTTCCTCAGGAACACCAATTATTCTTAGTTTTGGCCATTTAACATAATCTCAAATTTCTTGGAGGCTTTGTTCATTTGTTTTAATTCTTTTTTCTTTGTCTTTGTCTGATTGGGTTAATTTGAAAGCCTTGTCTTTGAGCTCTGAAATTCTTTCTTCTACTTGTTCAGTTCTATTGTTGAAACTTTTCAGTGCATTTTGTATTTCTCTACATGTGTCTTTCATTTCCAGAAGTTGTTACTGTTTTTTCTTTATGATATCTATTTCTCTGGAGCATTTTTCATCCATATCTTGTATTTTTAAAAAATTTTAAGTTGATTTTCACTTTTCTCCAGTATCTCTTTGAGTAGCTTAATAATCAACCTTCTGAATTCTTTATCTGGCAATTCAGAGATTCTTCTTGGTTTGGATTCATTGCTGGGGAGCTAGTGTGGTCTTTTGAGGTATTATAACACCCTGTTTTGTCTTATTACCAGAATTACTTTTCTATTCCTTCTCATTTGGGTAAATTATTTCAGTGGAAAGGTCTGGAACTCAAGTCCTGCTATTCAGATTCTTTTGTCCCTGGGGTGATCCTCTGATGTGGTGCACTGCCCCTTCCCCTAGAAACAGGGCTTCCTGCAAGCCAGACTGCAGTAACTGCTATTGCTCTTCTGGGTCTAGCCACCTATCAGGGCTACAAGACTCTGGGTCAGTGCTGGGGAATGTCTGCAAAGAGTCCTGTGATGTGATCCATCTTCAGATCTTCCAGCTGTGGATACCAGCACCTGCTCTGGTGGAGGTGGCAGGGACTGAAGTAGCCTGTGAGAGTCCTTGGCTGTAGATATGTTTAGTGTTTTGGCTTTCTTGAATGCTGGTTATGCTAGCAGTGAAGTAGCCACGTGGACAGACTCAGGACCTCTGGTTAACCAAGATGTTGCAGTCAGTGGAATTAGCTGATGTTTTCTCTTTCCTTGGAGAAGGGTTGTTCTGTCATGAGTTGCTGTAATGTCCTGAGTTGGTTGGCTTCCAGTCAGGAGGTGGCACTTTCAAGAGAGCACCAATTGCAATAGTAGAAAGGGGATATAAGCCTGCCCTAAGTTGGCCAGGATAAGTATTCAGGTTTCTCAGGCAATGGGCAGGGTCATAAAAGAGTTTATGTCTTTTGTGATCAGCTACTGGGGCAGGTAGAGAAATACCATCAGGTGGGGACAGAGTTAGGCAAGTCTGAGCTCAGACTCTCCTTGGATGGGACTTGCTGCTGCCACTGTGGGGGTAAGGGGGTGGTTCTCAGGCCAATGGGGTTATGTTCCAGAGGGAATTATGGCTGCCTCCACTACCAGGGAAGTGGGGGGAACCAATGGCAATAGGCCTCACCCAGCTTCCACACAGTTGGTGTAGCTGGTCTTGATCCCACTGTGCCCCAGCACCAAGTTTAACCCCAGACAGCTTGGGCACAGGACTCAGACCTAACCCCAGGCTATTAAGTTTCCCCACCAAGAAAGCAAGCATGGCTTTCAGGCCATGCCCCTCCATATCTGCCCACACTGTTGGCACAACTGCTCTCTTGTCTGGAGTGGTTCCCGTTTACCCCTAGATTCTGCTCGAGAGAGGTGCCCAGTCAAAATTATTACAAAGTTCATTTGGAAGCTTCTTTCACCCTGAGGCCCCTCCCAAATTCTGCCAGCTGACTTCTCTAAGGGCCCCTGTGAGATATTGTCAGGGATGGCTTCCCTAGGCTCAAGCTGGAGGATGGGAGTGCCTATAAGGCTTTCTACTGCTGCTTCTACTTTTATATTTCATGCTAAATCTGTTTCAGCTTTAGGTAAGGTTAAATTATTCTCCTGTAATCTGGATAGTTTTCAGGTTCCCCACTGGGAATGTGTGCTCAGAGGCAGGTTTTCCCCCCTCACACTTTAGACACTCACAGTTTTTTGCCTGTCTTGTGGAATTTACAGCAGCCTGCTGCTTCTTTCAAAGGACCTGTGATTTCTTTCTGTTCCCTTTTCTGACCAGCAACAGCCCAGTCAACCACCAGTCACTCAGCTGCAGACTTGCAGAAGCAATACCTATCTAGAGGTGATAGCTGCCACAGGCTTTTCTACCAGTTCCCATCCATAATCACCCTAAAAGCTCCAACTTGAACCCTGCACTAGCATTTCAGGTGGGCTGCTAAGTGAATTTCCTCTGATTCCTCAATTTCCTTTTCTGGTTCTTTATTTCCTCAGCTCCTCCCAGAATCATGCAAGGTGTTACTCTATACTTAGTGGTTCTGCTTCCCTCATTGAACACTGACTAATACTGTGTAGCTAATATTCATCATTGGAGGATGGTTCAGAATTCATATTTTCTTGCAAAGCAATAACAGGGTACTTTACAGATCCTAAGAAACGAAGATACTTACAAGTAAATGAAGCTGTCTTATATTCGGTACTGAGACTCATACAAAAGTATTGCCTTTCATATATCAAAAAATGCAATAGAAATTAGGAGAAATTACCAAATGCCTTTGAATAGATGAAACTTTCTTGAAGCACTGAGATGTGGTATGATAGATGTGTGCATTTTATGGATCAATCTTTTAAGGTAGTAATTATGGTAGTCAGAGATGGCTAAGCCCTTCTTCCCTAAGTTTGCATGCTGCTCCTCACATCAAAAGGTAGAATCTAACTTTCCTCTTCTTGAGTCTGAGCTTGACCAATAAAAGGCAGCAAAAGTAATACTCTGGGACATTTGAGGCTACATTATAAGAAGCCTATAGCTTCTTCCTGGGTCTTCTCAAATACACGCTCTTTGGTCACTTCCTCTGGGAACACAGCCACCATGCTATGAGGAAGCCCAATCTACCCGTGGAGACTGTAGTGCTGTGGTCAGCAGCCCTAGCTGAGCTGCCCACTGACAACCTGCATCAGCTTTCAGGCATATGAGGCAGTGATCTTAAATGTGCAGACCATCAATCGTTCAGATTCTCACAGCCTCAGCTAACATCTGACTGTAACCACAGCAGAGACCCAAAGGAGAGCCACCTGATGAGTCTAGTTCACCCACAGAACCAAGAGATGTCATCATATGGTGATTGCATTAAGTTATTACATTTTGGCATAGTTTGCTTTGCAGCAATAGATAAGAACAGTGGCACAGTTTAATTGGCAAACTTTTCTGTCATTATGACACAAGAGAATAATGTTCATTTTTAATTATTGGCATTTTATATTTGATGAAATGCAGTAATGACTTTCTTATTTCACAGAGTTCCTTTGAGAATTAAATCTCTCTACTAATACAACCTATTATTATTTTCAAAAGTTCTAAGACTAGTACTATCAACTTAAAAAAGATTTCCCCTGGGCTGGGCACAGTGGCTCATGTTTGTAATCCCAGCACTTTAGGAGGCCAAGGTAGGAGGATTGCTTGAGCCCAGAAGTTCAAGACGAGCCAGGCCAACAAAGGGAGACCCGGTCTCTACAAAAATATTTTAAAAATTAGCTGGGTGTGGTGGTGCACACCTGTGGTCCTAGCTTGAGCCCAGGAGGTTAAGGCGGCAGTGAGCCATGATAGTGCTACTGTACCAGTCCAGACCAGCCTGAGCAACAGAGTGAGACTCTGTCTCAGAAAAAAAAAAAAAAAAAGATTTTTTTCCAGTGCTATTCTCTTTCCTTTTCACTCACTTTTTCTTAACTGTCTTCTGCTCTGCTTCCCGTTGTAATTCTAAGGGCCTAATTCCATTCATTTTTCTGATCCTGTATTATTCTCCTCCTCTTTCCTTCACTGTCCCTTTTCCCTCTTTTTTTTTTTCTTTTGAGATGGAGGAGTCTCGCTGTTTTTCCCAGGAGTGCAGTGGCGTGATCTCGGCTCACTGCAAGCTCCGTCTCCAAGGTTCACGCCATTCTCCTGCCTCAGTCTCCCGAGTAGCTGGGACTACAGGTGCTCGCCACCACGCCCGGCTAATTTTTTATATTTTTAATAGAGATGGGTTTCACCATGTTAGCCAGGATGGTCTCAATCTCCTGACCTCGTGATCCGCCCACCTCCTCCTCCCAAAGTGCTGGGATGACAGGCGTGAGCCACCTCGGCTGGCCCACTTTTCCCTCTCTTGATGAGAAGGATCTGTGGTATCTAAGGGTCCAGCCATCTCCGACTTCAGAATAAAGTCACATATCCTTCTAATACCTAAATTTGACTGACTCAAGCACCCCCTTCTTCACACAGGGACATCTACCTCCTCATAAGCCCCCAGGGAGTTTCAGGGTGCCACATTCACTTAGGAGTAGATCCCATGTTCTCCTTTTGTGATCCTCTAAACAAATCATTCTAACATCTCTTTACTGCCAGGGATCTTGTCCCTCCGATAAGAGGCCACCAAGCCTGACCCCTGTCAGCCCTCACCATTGGGCAGGGGCACCTGCTGTCTCTCTGTTGCTCCAACTCTTGAATGCTTGGCTTATCTCCCAGCCCCACTGTAACTAGGCTATAATTTTTTCTGTACTCATGGTTTCTCCTGCCACCTTCCCTCACTTTATTTTTAATTTTAAAAATATACTTTATTTTATAGAGCAGTTTTAGTTTCACAGCAAAATTGAGCAGAAATGACAGAGATTTCTCATATAACCCCTTACCCTCTCCCAAAAACCCGTGTGCAGGTTTTGTGTGAAGCCTTTTTGCATCTTGGTAGCTTATTTCTTTTTAGCACTGAATAATATTTCGCTGTATGGATGGGCCACAGTTTATCAATTTACCTATTGAAGGATTTCTTGGTTGCTTCCAAATTTGGGCAATTATGAAAAAAGCTGCTGTAAAAATCTGTAAATCAAAAATAAAATTCTAACCTTCCCAATTAACTGAATGGACTCCCTCCTGGCCAAGGGATCCCAAAGAAACCTGAAAAACTAATCGAAACCATGACTGAAAGTGGAAAGTCAGACATAGCTCATTATACCCTCTTCCCTTTGGAGTTTACGCACAACTGACCAGCATTAACATTAAGATAGAAATAAGACTGACAAAACAGACTCTTCGTAGCAATGAGATACCCAATTCCAACCTGACTCTGGTATAGCATCACTTGGAAGATAGTAGGCTCTGAAGAATATCAAAGTATTTTATCCCAAAAATGTATTTTCTTTGACATATTTTGAGACAGCCCTGCAAAGCCATGTCTTGTGTGGAAATTTGCATTCTGCAGAGAATCTCCTTACCTTACTAGGTCTTTACTGAAGAGTCTGACACCTTTTAAGAGCCAATGAGGAGGCTAGCAAGATGGCTGAATTGGAACAGCTATGGTCTGTAGCTCCCAGTGAGATCAACACAGAAGGCAGGTGATTTCTGCATTTCCAACTGAGGTACCTGGTTCATCTCACTGGGACTGGTTGGACAGTGGGTGCAACCCATGGAGGGTGAGCCGAAGCAGGGTGGGGCATTGCCTCACCCAGGAAGCGCAAGGGGTCGGGGATCTCCCACCCCCAGCCAACGGAAGCCATGAGATCCTGTACCAGGAGAAACGGTGTACTCTAGCCCAGATACTGCACTTTTCCCACAGTCTTTGCAACCCACAGACCAGGAGATTCTCTCCGTTGCCTACACCATCAGGGCCCTGGGTTTCAAGCACAAAACTGGGGGGCCATTTGGGCAGACACCGAGGTAGCTGCAGGAGTTTTGTTGTTGTTGTTGTTGTTGTTTGTTTGCTTTTTGTTTTTTGTTTTTTTCATACCAGGCATGTGGAACACCAGTGAGACAGAACCATTCACTCCCCTGGAAAGGGGGCTGAAGCCAGGGAACCAAGTGGTCTGGCTTGGTGGGTCCCACCTACATGGAGCCCAGCAAGCTAAATTCCACTGGCTGGAAATTCTCACTGCCAGCACAGCAGTCTGAGGCAGATCTGGGACACTCATGCTTGGTTGGGGTGGGGGGGTGTGCACCATTGCTGAGTAGGCAATGATGTAGGCGGTTTTGCACTCACAGTGTAAACAAAGCAGCCAGGAGTTTCGAACTGGATGGAGCCCACCGCAGCACAGCAAGGCTGCTGTGGCCAGACTCCCTTAGATTCCTCTTCTCTGGGAAGGGCATTTCTGAACAAAAGGCAGCAGCCCCAGTCAGGGACTTATAGATAAAATCCCCATCTCCCTGGGACAGGGCACCTCGGGGACAGGCCAGCTGTGGGCACAGCTTCAGCAGACTTAAATGTCCCTGCCTGACAGCTCTGAAGAGAGCAGCACGGCCGGGCGCGGTGGCTCAAGCCTGTAATCCCAGCACTTTGGGAGGCCGAGGCGGGCGGATCACGAGGTCAGGAGATCGAGACCATCCTGGCTAACACGGTGAAACCCCGTCTCTACTAAAAAAAAAAAAAAAAAAACAAAAAACTAGCCGGGCGAGGTGGCGGGCGCCTGTAGTCCCAGCTACTCGGGAGGCTATGGCAGGAGAATGGCGTAAACCCGGGAGGCGGAGTTTGCAGTGAGCTGAGATCTGACCACTGCACTCCAGCCTGGGTGACAGAGCGAGACTCCTCAAAAAAAAAAAAAAAAAAGAGCAGCAGATCTAGCAGCATTCGAACTTTGATAGGGACAGATTGTCTCCTCAAGTGGGTCCCAGACCCCTGTGTATCCTGTGTATCCTGACTGGGAGACACCTCCCAGTAGGGACCGACAGATACCTCATACAGGAGAGCTCTGGCTGGCATCTGGCTGGTGCCCCTCTGGGATGAAGCTTCCAGAGGAAGGAACAGGCAGCAATCTTTGCTGTTCTGCAGCCTCTGCTGGTGATACCCAGGCAAACAGGGTCTGGAGTGGACCTCCAGCAAACTCCAGCAGACCTGCAGCAGAACGGCTTGACTTAGAAGGAAAACTAACAAACTGAAAGGAATAGTAACAACATCAATAAGAAGGATGCCCACACCAAATCCCATCTGAAGGTCATCAACATCAAAGACCAAATGTAGATAAATCCATGAAGATGGGAAGAAACCTGCAGAAAAAGGTTGAAAAATCCAAAAGCAAGAATGCCTATTCTCCTCCAAAAGATCAAAACTTCTTGCCAGCAAGGGAACAAAAATGAACAATCAATGAGTTTGATGAATTGACAGAAGTAGACTTTAGAAGGTGGGTAAAACCAAACTCTTCTGAACTAAAGGAGAATGTTCTAACCCAATGCAAGAAAGCTAAGAACCTTGAAAAAAGGTTAGACGAATTCCTAACTAGAATAACCAGTTTAGAGAAGAACATAAATGATCTGATGGAGCTGAAAAACACAGCACAAGAACTTCATGAAGCATATACAAGTATAAATAGCTGAATCAATCAAGTGGAAGAAAGGATTATCAGAAATTGAGATCAACTCAATGAAATAAAGCAAGAAAACAAGATTAGAGAAAAAAGAGTGAAAAGAAATGAACAAAGCCTCCAAGAAATATGGGACTATGTGAAAAGACAAAATCTATGTTTCATCGGTGTACCTGAAAGTGAAGGGGAGAATGGAACCAAGTTGGAAAACACTCTTCAGGATATTAGGCAGGAGAACTTCCCCAACCTAGAAAGGTAAGCCAACATTCAAATTCAGGAAATAAAGAGAACACCACAAAGATACTCCTCAAGAAGAGCAACCCCAAGACACGTAATTGAACCCCAAGATTCACCAAGGTTGAAATGAAGGAAACAATGTTAAGGGCAGCCAGAAAGAAAGGTCAGGTTACCCACAAAGGGAAGCCCATCAGACTAACAGCAGATCTTTCAGCAGAAACCCTACAAGCTAGAAGAGAGTGTGAGCAAATATTCAACATTCTTAAAGAAAAGAATTTTCAACTCAGAATTTCATATCCAGCCAAACTAAGCTTCATACGTGAAGGAGAAGTAAAATCCTTTACAGACGACGAAATGCTGAGAGATTTTGTCACCACCAGGCCTACCTTACGAGAGCTCCTGAAGGAAGCACTAAACATGGAAAGGAGCAACTGGTACCAACTACTGCAAAAACATGCCAAATTATAAAGACCATCCATGCTAGGAAGAAACTGCATCAACTAATGAGCAAAATGACCAGTTAACATCATAATGACAGGATCAAATTCACACATAACAATATTAACCTTAAATGTAAATGGGCTAAATGCTCCAATTAAAAAACACAAACTGGCAAATTGGATAAAGAGTCAAAGTCCATTGGTGTGCTGTATTTAGGAGACCCATCTCATCTGCAAAGACACACATAGGCTCAAAATAAAGGGATGGAGGAATATTTACCAAGCAAATGGAAAGCAAAAAAAAGCAATGGTTGCAATTCTAGTCTCTGATAAAACAGACTTTAAACCAACAAAGATCAAAAGAGACAAAGAAGGCCATTACATAATGGTAAAAGGATCAATGAAACAAGAAGAGCTAACTATCCTCAACATATATGCACCCAATACAGGAGCACCCAGATTCATAAAGCAAGTTCTTAGAGACCTACAAAGAGACTTAGACTCCAATACAATAATAGTGGAAGACTTTAACATCCCACTGTCAATATTAGACAGATCAGCGAGACAGAAAATTAACAAGGATAGAAGGACTTGAACTCAGTTCTGCACCAAGCAGACCTAATAGACATCTACAGAACTCTCTATCTCAAATCAATAGAATACACATTCTTCTCAGTACCACATCACACTTATTCTAAAATTGACCACATACTTGGAAGTAAAATACTCGTCAGGAAATCCAAAAGAATGGAAATCATAACAAACTGTCTCTCAGACCACAGTGCAATCAAATTAGAACTCAGGATTAAGAAACTCACTCAAAACTGCACAACTACATGGAAACTGAACAACCTGCTCCTGAATGACTACTGGGTACATAACAAAATGAAGGCAGAAATAAAGTTGTTCTTTGAAACCAATGAGAACCGAGATACAGCATACCAGAATCTCTAGGACACATTTAAAGCAGTGTGTACAGGAAAATTTATAGCACTAAATGCCCACAAGAAAAAGCAGGAAAGATCTAAAATCAACACCCTAACATCACAATTAAAAGAATTAGAGAAGCAAGAGCAAACACATTCAAAAGCTAGCAGAAGACAAGACATAACTAACATCAGAGCAAAACTGAAGGAGATAGACCCAGGAAAAACCCTACAAAAAAAATCAATGAATCTAGGAGCTGGTTTTTTGAAAATATCAACAAAATAGATAGACTGCTAGCCAGACTAACAAAGAAGAAAACAGAGAAGAATCAAATAGACACAATAGAAAATGATAAAAAGGATATTACCACCGATCCCACAGAAATACAAACTAACATCAGAGAATACTATAAACACCTCTATGCAAATGAACTAGAAAATCTAGAAGAAATGGATAAATTCCTGGACACATACACCCTCCCAAGTCTAAACCAGGAAGAGGTTGAATCCCTGAATAGACCAATAACAAGTTCTGAAATTGAGGCAGTAATTAATAGCCTACCAACCAAATTAAAAAAAAAAAAAAATCCAGAACCAGACGGATTCACAGTCGAATTCTACCAGAGTTGCAAAGAGGAGTGTCATGCACATCTGTGTGAAGACAGTCCACCAAACAGGCTTTGTGTGAGCAACAAAGCTATTTCACCTGGATGCAGGTGGGCTGAGACCAAGAAAGGAATCAGCAAAGGGTGGTGGGATTATCATTAGTTCTTATAGGTTTGGGATAGGTGTACAAAGTACATTCTCAAAGGTGGGGAGAATATTACAAAGTACCTTCTTAAGGGCAGGGGAGAATATATCGTATCAGTTAGGGTGGGACAGGAACAAATCACAATGGTGGAATGTCATCAGCTAAGGCTATTTTCACTTCTTTTGTATATCTTCAGTTGCTTCAGACCGTCTGGATGTATACGTGCAGGTCACAGGGGATATGATGGCTTAGCTGGGGCTCAGAGGCCTGACATTCCTGTCTTCTCACATTAATAAGAAAAACAAAACAAAATAGTGGTGAAGTGTTGGGGTGACGAAAATTTTGGGGGGTGGTGTGGAGAGACAATGAGCGATGTTTCTCAGGGCTGCTTCAAGCGGGATTAGAGGCAACATGGGAACCTATAGTGGGAGAGATTAAACTGAAGAAAGATTTTGGGGTAAGGGGGGTAAGGAGTGATATTGTAATTATTGGTGATGGCCTAGATGTGGGTTTGTATGAATTGAGAAACTAAACGGAAGACACATGGTCTGAATAAAAGATGGAGAAAAATAAGTATTAAAGGACTAAGAATTGGGAGTACCCAGGACATCCAATTAGACAGTGTCCAAGGGGGTTCAACGTAATTATTTGCTTGGTTGGCAAGTTTTTGGCTCTATCCTTGAGTTTTTTTATGTTATCATATACCAGGCCAGATTGACTTAGATAAAAACAACACTCTTCATTTAAAAATATACAGAGTCCCCCTTTTTTTAGCAGTGAGTAAGTCAGGGCCTTGGCAATTTTGGAGGAAAGAGAAATGCAAATCCAGCAGTTGTTTGTAAAAGAAGGATTAGAAATGGCTAGGAGAGAGTGAGTGAGATTGATAGTGTGGTGGAGATAGCTGGGGAGAGGTAGAGGGTGGCATAAGAACGGGAACGAGAATAAGAGTGAGTATAAAAGTAAAGAATAGGACTTCATCAGGGTGAAAGTATTGGAGTTTGTCCTGTCAGCAAAGATCATCTATCCACTCCAAGAGGGAGTCAAGAGTGGCAGATTGGGGATAAATTTTCACGATGGAAAGGAAATAAGCGGTTTTCAGAGGCAGGCTAACAGTTTGTAACCTACAAGACAGAAGTTATGAAATGACAACAGAATAGAATGGGCCTGTGAAGCTGGCCTGTGAAGGAGATATACGTGTGAGTGTGTGTGTGTGTGTGTGTGTGTGTGTGTGTGTGTGTATTTTTGGTCTAAGAACTATCTGCCTTGAGTGGGGAGGGATTGATAGGTGGACACTTCACTTAGTGAGTAAATAGGAGTGACCAATGAGAAGGAGAAAAACTGGCCATGAGGGACAGAAGTTGGAATGCTAGCTGCTTCTTTAGCTACCTTATCACCTTATCAGCTTAAGTGTTGCCCTGAATGATGGAATCCGATGGCTTTTCTTTTTTTTTTTGAGACAGAGTCTTGCCCTGTCACCCAGCCTGGAGTGCAGTGGCATGATCTCGACTCACTGCAACCTCTGCCTCCCGGGTTCAAGCAGTTCTCCTGCCTCAGCCTCCTGAGTAGCTGGGACTACAGGTGCCTGCCACCATGATTGGCTAATTTTTATATTTTAGTAGAGCCTGGGATCTGATGCCTTTTGATGGCCCTTGCAGTGAATGACTCCAGCTTCCTTTGGAAGTAAAGCAGCTTTAAGAAGAGTTTTTATTAAGGAGGCATTAATGATGGAGGACTCTTGTGCAGTGAGGACATTTCTTTCTGCCCATATAACAGCATGGTGTGCAGGATATGGAAGGCATATTTAGAGTCAGTATAAATATTGATGCATAGTCCCTTTGCAAGAGTGAGGGCCCGAGTTAAGGCAATGAGTTCAGCTTGCTGAGAGGTAGTGGAGGGGGGCAGAGCAGTAGCCTCAATGATAGATGTGGAAGATACAGAAGATAGCCTGCCTTTGCTGGTGAGTGGCAATTAGGCCTGGTGGAACTGGCATCAATAAACCAAGTGTGATCAGGGTGAGGAACAGGAAAGAAGGAAATATGGGGAAATGGAGTGAATGTCAGGTGGATCCGAGAGATACAGTCATGGGGGTCAGGTGTGGTATCTGGAATAATGTGGGAGGATGGATTCAAGCCCAGGCCAGGAACAATGGTAATTGTGGGAGACTCAACAAAGAGTGAGTATAGCCGAAGGAGCTGGGAGGCAGAAAGTACATGCATCAAGTGTGAGGAGGAAAATAGATTTTGAAAGTTATGGGAACTGTAGAGAGTAAGTGGAGCATAGCTTGTGATTTTGAGGGCCTCTAAAAGTATTAAAGCAGCGGCAGCCACCGCACGCAGTCATGAGGGCTAGGCTAAAACAGTAAGGTCAATTTGTTTGGACAGTAAGGTGCAGTCCTGGCTCTTGTGTAAGAATTGTGACCACACAGCCCTGTATTTTGGCTGTGTGTAATGAAGAGGGATGGGATGAGTTAGGGAGAGCGAGTGTGGGAGCAGCTTTTAGGGCTGTTTTTTAAGGAATGGAAAGGGGAGTGGGGAAAGGATTTAGGATTTATGGGGTCAACTAGGTTTATCTAGAAGAGAATAATGGGTTGTGGAGGGAGGTATTGAGGATAGGAGAGTACATGAGTTTGGTACCACAGGGTGGATAGGCAAGACAATTTGGTTGATAAGGTGCAGATCCTGAACTAACCTGTAAGACTTGTCCGGTTTTTGGACAGGCAAAATGGGGAATTGTAAGGAGAGCTTATAGGCTTTAAAAGGTCATGCTGTAACGGGCGAGTGATAACAGGCTTTAATCCTCTTAAAGCATGCTGTGGGATGGGATATTGGTGTTGAGCAGGGTAAGGATGATTAGGTTTTAATGGGATGGTAAGGGGTGCGTGATCAGTTACCAAGGAGGCAGTAGAGGTATCCCATACTTGTGGATTAAGGTGGGGAGACACAAGGGGAGGATGTGAAGGAGGCTTTGAACTGGGGGAAAAGGTGGCAGTGAGGTGTGGCTGTAGCCTATGAATAATCAGGGAAGCAGATAATGTAGTTAAAATGTCTTGACCTAATAAGGGAGCCGGGCAAGTGGGGATAACTAAAAAGGAGTGCATAAAAGAATGCTGTCCAAGTTGGCACCAGAGTTACGGAGTTTTAAGAGGTTTAGAAGCCTAGCTGTCAATACCCACAACTGTTATGGAGGCAAGGGAAACATGCCGTTGAAAAGAAGGTAATGTGGAGTGGGTAGCCTCCGTATTGACTAAGGGGACGGACTTACCTTCCACTGTGAGAGTTACCCAAAGCATCTGTGATGGTCTAGGAGTCTTCCGAGGCAATCGGGCAGTGTCAGTCTTCAGCCACTAAGCCGAGAAGATCTGGGAAGAAGTCAGTCAGAGAGCCTTGGGCTAGAGTTCCAGGGGCTCTGGGAGTGGCCGCCTGACAAGTTGGACAGTCTGATTTCCAGTGGGGTCCCACACAGATGGAACATGGCTTAGGAGGAATCCAGGGCTGCAGGCATTCCTTGGCCCAGTGGCCAGATTTCCAGCACTTGAAGCAAGATCCTGGGGGAGGCGGTCCTGGAGGAATGCCTGGTCCCTGCAGTTTAGGCATTTTGAAGTTCTTGTGTGCTGCAGATGTGACTGGGGTTTCTCTCACAGAAGAGGCAAGTAATTGCAACTCTTCTCTATTATTGTACACTTTGAAGGCGAGGTCAATTAAGTCCTGTTGTGGGCTTGAGGGCCAGAATCTAATATTTGGATCTTTTTCTAATGTCAGGAGTGGATTGGGTAATAAAATACATATTGAGAATAAGACAGCCTTCTCGCCCCTCTGGGTCTAGGGTGGTAAAGCATCTAAGGATTGTTGCCAAATGGGCCATGCACTAGGCTGGGTTTTCATATTTGACGAAAAAGAGCTTAACGCTAACTGATTTGGGAGAGGTCAGATAAAGAAAAAAGAGCATTAACCTTGGCTATGCCTTAAGCTCCAGCCACCTATCTAAGAGGAAATTATTGGGCAGGTGGGGGAGGCCTAGTTGCAGAATGAAACTGTAAGCCTGACTGGGTGTGAGGAGCGGAGGTGATAGAAAGATTGTAGGGTTGGGGAGCAGAGGCTGAGGAAGAATTGGGACCTGGCTCGGCCTAGTGAGGAGCAGCCTGGGGAGGAGGGGAGAGGTCAGATGGGTCTGTAGAAAATGAGGATTCACAGGACTCAGAGCTTGGGATGGAGACTGAAGGAACAGACAGGAGAGAAAGAAGAAAGATTTGGGATGAGTCTCATTGGGAGCAGAGATTGGGAAGGGACCAATGTGTAAAAGAATGCCTGGATGTCAGGCACCTCAGATCATTTGCCCATTTTATGACAAGAATTATCTAGATCTTGTAGGATGGATAAATCAAAAGTGCCATTTTCTGGCTATTTGGAATAATTGTCGAGTTTGTATTGGGGCCAAGCAGTGTTTCAGAAGAAAATAAGATGCTTAGGTTTCAGGTCAGGTGTGAATTGCAGAGGTTTTATGTTTTTGGGAACACAGGCTAAAGGAGAAAACAGGGGAATGGAGGGTGGAAGCTTGCCCATAGTGAAGGAGGCAAGCCCAGAGAAAAGAGAGGGTAGAGACATGGAGAGGGGGACGGGGAGTGGGTGAGCAGTCCTGGGCTGCAATGTGGGTGAGCAGCTAAAGCAGGCATCCGCGCAATTGACTTGCCACCAAGGGAATGTGGGTGAATGACCAAGGCAGGCGTCCCCGCAGTGATCAGACACCAATGGAGTGTAGGTGAATAATCAGGCAGGCATCCCTGCAATGATTAAACACCAAGGGAAGACTGTCTTCCCAAGTCCATGCCCAGTGCCGGAGTTTTGGGTACATGGATAAAATGTGTCTCCTTGTCTCTACTAGAGAGGAAAAAGAACTGGAATTGGAAGGACAGGGAGATTGAAGGGTAGCGAGAGAAGCTGGAGAACGGTGAAAAGACCACTTACCAGATTTGAAATTGGTGAGATGCTCCTTGGGCTGGTTGGTCTGAGGACTCGAGGTCATAGGTGGATGTCCTTACGGAGTGAGGGTGAGGACAGGGAACTGGTCTCCCGAAGGAGTCCTCCTGTCCTGGCTCTTCAGCACCTAATGTCACACACGTTCGTGTGGAGAGAGTCCACCAAATAGGCTTTGTGTAAGCAACAAGGCTGTTTATTTTACCTGGGTGCAGGCGGGCTGAGTTTGAGAAAGGAGTCAGCAAAGGGTGGTGGGATTATCATTAGTTCTTATAGGTTTGGGATAGGTGTACAAAGTACATTCTCAAGGATGGGGAGAATATTACAAAGTACCTTCTTAAAGGCGAGGGAGAACATTACAAAGTACCTTCTTAAGGGTGGGGGAGACTATATTGTATCAGTTAGGGTGGCACAGGAACAAATCACAATGGTGGAATGTCATCAGTTAAGGCTATTTTCACTTCTTTTGTGGCTCTTCCGTTGCTTCAGGCCATCTGGATGTCTACGTGCAGGTCACAGGGGATATGATGGCTTAGCTTGGGTTCAGAGGCCTGACAAGGAGCTGGTACCATTCCTTCTGAAATGATTCCAAAAAAAATAGAAAAATAGAGAATCCTTCCTAACTCATTTTATGAGGCCAGCATCATCCTGATACCAAAATCTGACAGAGGCACAACAAAAAAAGAGACCAATATCCCTAATGAACATTGATGAGAAAATCTTCAATAAAATACTGGCTAACCAAATTCAGCAGCATATCAAAAAGCTTATCCACCATGATCAAGTTGGCTTCATCCCTGGGATGCAAGACCAATTCAACCTATGCAAATCAATAAACGTAATCCATCACATAAACAGAACCAATGACAAAAACCACATGATTATCTCAATAGATGCAGAAAAGGCCTTTGGCAGAATTCAACAGTCCTTCATGCAAAAACTCTCAATAAACTATGTATTGATGGAACATATCTCAAAATAATAAGAACTATTTATGACAAACCCACAGCCAATATCATACTGAATGGGCAAAAGCTGGAAGCATTCCCTTTGAAAACCAGCACAAGACAAGGATGCCCTCTCTCACCACTGCTATTCAACAAAGTGTTGGAAGTTCTGGCCAGGGCAATTAGACAGGAGAAAGAAATAAAGAGTATTTAATTCGGAAAAGAGGAAGTCAAATTGTCTCTGTTTCCAGATGACATGATTGTATATTTAGAAAACCCCATAGTCTCAGCCCAAAATCTCCTTAAGCTGATAAGCAACTTCAGCAAAGTCTCAAGATATAAAATCAATGTGCAAAACTAACAAGCATCCCTATAACAAACAAACAGAGAGCCAAATAATGAATGAACTCCCATTCACAATTGCTACAAAGACAATAAAATACCTAGTAATCCAACTTACAAGGGATGTGAAGGACCTCTTCAAGGAGAACTACGAACCACTGCTCAAGAAAATAAGAGAGGACACAAACAAATGGAAAAACATTCCATGCTCATGCATAGGAAGAATCAATGTTGTGAAAATGGCCATACTGCCCAAAGTAATTTATAGATTCAATGCTATCCCCATCAAGCTACCATTGACTTTCTTCACAGAATTGGAAAAAACTACTTTAAAGTTCATATGGAACCAAAAAAGATCCCATATAGCCAAGACAATCCTAAGCAAAAAGAACAAAGCAGGAGGCATCACACTACCTGACTTCAAACTATACTACAAGGCTAAAGTAAACAATACAGCATGGTACTGGTACCAGAACAGATATATAGACCAATATACCTTACATGTACATAATATATTATGTAATTGCCTGTAACTTCTGTCTCCCTAAAATGTATAAAGCCAAACTGTAACTCAATCACCTTAGGCACATATTCTCAGGATCTCCTGAGGCTGTGTCATGGGCCATGGTCCTCATATTTGACTCAGAATAAGCCTTTTCAAATATTTTACAAAGCCTGGCTTTTTTCATCAACACATCTGTGTGCAGGTTTCTGTGTGGACATAAGTTTTCCACTCATATAGGTAAACACCAAGAAGCCAACTGCTGGATCCTATGGTAAGAACACACTGAATTTTGTAGAGTTTCCATTGCTCCACATCCTGTAACAACCCAACGAGTTATTCCTGCCTTCTGCACAGACAAAATCAATTCCCTGAGACCATGCTGTTGCTGTAAAGAGTTTAATTGATGTGAGGCTGGCCATACAATGCAAGAGACAGAGTTATTGTTCAAATCAATCTCCTCAAAAATTTGGAGCCTGAGGTTTTTCAAAGATAGCTTGATGGGCAGGGAACTAGGGTATGGGTGCTGCTGATTGGTTGGGGATATAATCATAGGGTTGTGAAAAATTGTCAAGTATTGAGTCCACTTTTGGGTAAGGCCCACAGAGGAGTCACTGGTCTCGGTGGGGTCATCCAGTCATCAAAAATGCAAATGTCTGCAAAGACATCTCAAAAGGCCAATCTTAGGTTCTACAATAGTGATGTTATGTATAGGAGTAACTGGGGAAGTCGCAAATCTTGTGATCTCCAGAATAATAGCTAGTAATTTTTAACCTATGCCTACATCTTAGTAGAATTCAGGCCCCTCTCATCCTCCTAACCTAGTGGTCTTTCATTAGTTTTACAAGGGCAGTTTAGTTTTGGGGAAGGGCTATTATCATTTAAAGTATAAACAAAATTTCTCCCAAGGTTAGTCTGGCCCACACTCAGGAATGAGCAAGGATAGCTTGAAGGTTAGAAGGAAGATGGAGTCAATTATGTTAGATTTCCTTCACTGTCGTAGTTTTGCAAGGGCAGTTTCAGTCCTCACCAGCATTTGGTATTGTCAGCGTTTTGGATTAGGCACCAATTCAAAACATGTAACTGCTTTTAGAAAGTCTTCCCATTTTTTTGAACTCTTATGAGGGAAGAGAGAGACCCTCTCATACTGTTTTATAGTCAGAAAAGGAAAGAGAAGCAAAACTAAAGGCAGGTAGCCTGGCGCCTAGGAACCAGACCCGAAACCAAGGAACCAGACCTGAAACCAGGCCTGGGCCTGCCTGACCTAAGCCTGGTAGTTAAAATTCGACCCCTGACCTAGCAATTGACGTTATCTATAGATTCCAGACATTGTATGGAAGGACGTTGTGAAACCTCCCCTTCTGTTCTGTTTCACTCTGACCACCAGTGCTCGCAGCCCCTGTCATATACCCCCTGGCTTGCTCAATCGACCACAACCCTCTCACGAGGATCCCCTTAGAGTTGTGAGCCCTTAAAAGGTATAGAAGTTAGCACCTGATGAGCTCGCATTTTAAGACGCTAGCGTGCCGATGCTCCAATTAAAGCCACTCCCTTCACTGTCTCGGTGTCTGAGGGGTTTTGTCCACGGCTTATCCTGCTATACTTAGAAACACATACAGACATGTCAAAAATTGTCTTGTGCATTCGATGTGGAGGTGTCATAGGGCAAACCCCAAAACCGGGGCCCAGCCTGAGAGGCCATCTGGGTTCTTGGCTTCACACAGGAAGGAATTCAAGAGTGAGCCAACGGAGTAAAGTAAAAAAAAAAAGTTTATTAAGAAAGTAAAGGAATAAAAGAGTGATCACCCCACAGGCAGAGCAGCCTCGCAGGCTGCTGGTTGGCTATTTTTATGGTTATTTCTCGATCATATGCTAAACAAGAGCTACATTATTCATGAGTTTTCCAGGAAAGGGGTGGGAAATTCCTCAAAACTGAGGGGTCCTCCCATTTTCAGACCATACAGGGTAACTCCCCATGTTGCCATGCCATTTGTAAACTGTCATGAGCTGAGCAGGTGGAAGTTTTACTGTGCTAGTGTATTATAATTAGCACGTAATGAGCAGTGAAGATGACCAGAGGTTGCTTTCGTTGTCATCTTGGATTCGGCAGTTTTGGCAGCTTTTTTTTTTTTTTTTTTTTTTGAGATGGAGTCTCACTCTGTTGCCAGGCTGGAGTGCAGTGGCGTGATCTCAGCTCACTGCAACCTCTGCCTCCCGGGTTCAAGTGATTCTCCTGCCTCAGCCTCCCGAGTAGCTGTGACTACAGGCGCCCACCACCATGCCCGGATAATTTTTGCATTTTTGGTAGAGACAGGGTTTCACCATTTTGGCCAGGATGGTCTTGATCTCTTGACCTCGTGATCCGCCCGCCTCAGTCTCCCAAAGTGCTGGGATTACAGGCGTGAGCCACCGCACCCCACCCTGGCACCTTCTTTACAGCATTCTGTTTTATCAGCGGAGTCTTTGTGACCTGTATCTTGTGAAACTAGACCTGCTGAACTCCTATCTCAGAGACATACGTTGTCCTGAGGTTGTAGGAGTACAGAGGAGAGTAACACACTTTGTAAGGATTAATTTGGGTGGAGAAATTCCTAACTTCGCAGGAATTTTGACCTAACCTAAAGCCAGCCCTTTTGTAGAAAACAAAGGCAGTGATTATGCATTTCTAAAACTCGAGTGGCAGAGCCCGAGGTGGGGCTTTTCTTCACACAGAAGCCACTGCTACTTACTGAGACAACGTGCTGATAGAGTGACCTCAGGGGCACCTGTTGGCTGAGGGCCTGAACTCTTACACAAAACCTCCCAGAGCCACAAATTCAAACGCCTGAGGTTGTTTGTGACAATACATATTAGAACTAAGCCATCAAACGGAGGAAGGATAGCTTTCCCCCTTGCTTCTGGCTACTCTCTCCTTACTGATTCAAGATGTCAGCCACATCTAGTGTGAGTCTCCTGCTTACCCTTCTCACTGGCTGTTCTTAAAGGGCCCTGAAATTAGGATAGAGATTCTATTAGTCAAAGCCCGGTGCCGTGGCTTGTACCTACAGCCCCAGCTACATGGGAAGCTTCAGTAGGAGGATCTCTTGAGCCCAAATGTTTGAGGCCAGCATGGGCAAAAAAAAGAGAGAAAAGATTCTATTAGTTGACTCAATTTGTCAAAAGAGTTTTGATGGTGAGGAAAATGAATCTGTTTTGTCTCCTTTTTTTGAATTAAGTCATATTGCATGAAGCATCTTTTGTTTCCCTCAAGTCTGTTTGGAAATTGCCCCACCCCCATCTGCTCTGTGCTGCCAGGGAGAAGTGTTTTTCCTGCCATTTCATGATGGTTCTCTTTCCCCTCCAGATGCCCCCAGGGAGCCTGCCGGGCCCGCGTCTGTTCAGAGCTGCCACTCAATTTGGCACAGCTCAGCCAGCTTAGTCCAGGCAGCTGGCAGTCAGCTGAGAGAGGAGGGGGTGAGGTGAAGGTTGGGGGAGGCCTCCAAACCAAGGTGGGAGAGGAGGGCCTGTGAATGTCAGTTGTGAACACCTGTTCCCGCCTGAGTCGCCAATTACACGCAGCACTTACCTTCCGCAGGTGTGCCAAGTCCCTGCTCCCTGCAAAGCACATTTTAGGTCTGGTAAGAAAGATGAAACATATGCATGCACACACACAGTATAATGTGCCAGGGTGACCATAACGAAGCCTGGCCGGCTGGGTGGCTTAAATTGCAAGAATTGACTCTCACGGTTCTGGAGGCTGGAAGTCTGAGGTCCAGGTGTCGGCAGGATCGGCTTCCTCTGAGGCCTCTGTGTTTGTCTGGTAGATGGTCAGCTTCTCCATGTCCTCACACAGTCTTGCCTCTGTGTGTATCTGTGTCCACAGTTCATCTTATAAGAATACCAGTCATATTGGATGAGGGCCTATCCTAATGACCTCATTTTAATTTAATTACCACTTGAAGGACCTTATCTGTGAATACAGTCACATTCTCCGGTACTAGGAGTTAGGACTTCAACATATTAATTTTATTCAGCCCATCACACACACACAAACACACGCTCACACACACACATTCACTTACACACACACACACACACACCCGTTCTTTGCTCCAGGATTTTGATACTGCTGACCCCATGGGGAAGAAAGCAATTTCCAACCTCCAGCTTCTCCACAGCATTACTTTAGATTACACCCAGGGAGTTGCAAAATTGCTCCTGACCTCAGTTAAACTCAGGACCTGGCTCTGGTTCTTAAGGGGCTATTTTTGTGTTTTCTGCCGTTATAATTCTAATGTCCCGAAGAACAGGGCAGGGCGGCTGTGAGCTGTGCCGCCTGGATCTGGTGCAGCGTCTCTCACAGAGAGGCCCGGGCTGCCTGCCTCAGGATCACCACGGATGCGTGTCAAAAATGCATTCTTGTGAATGTTCCCAATATAAAGAGAAGTGTTTGCAGTGATGAAATATCTCAATTGCCCTGATTTGATCATTACACATTGTATGCAGGTATCCAAAAAGTCACATGTACCCCAAAATATTGTATTGATAAAAGAAACTTCCATCACCTAGAGATAGGCAGTATTAACACTTCGAAAGAAAAAAATGCATTCTTTTGACAGCAATAAAAGTGAGTGAAATGCTGCCATACTTAACAATGTGGTGAATTCACCAGCATAACATTGAGCAAAAGAAGCCATCACACAATAATACATTTGGTGTGATTCCACTTTTAGTTGATATTTCAAAACAAGGCACAATTAATCTGTAATGCTGGAAGGGTATGGACATGACTGGGAGGAGGGTAATCATCTATTTGGATGGCAGTTATACGAATATTTCTCAAACCATATGCTTTTGATTTCTGCAATTTTCTGTGAGCATGTCATTCTCAACTTTAAAGGTGTATATAGGAAAATGTCCCCAGCGTTTTCCCTTAGATTTTCCAAGCCACCGTTTCTCTTACTTTGAATTCTACTATTATGAAGCTATGGGGCAACAGGTTCTCTTTCCTTCTAGTAAATTGAAATCTGAAATTTTCCAAAAGAATTTTACCAAGGACTATGGCATGCCAAACAAATACCAAAAAAGAACATTTTAAAAGGAAAAAAAATGGTTTATCTAGAACATTGGCTTTTAACACACTTTGAAAGTCTTCTGCCCTTTCATTTAACCAGCTATGAGAGGGAAGGAAGGGGGAAGGGAGAAGTGAATTGTTCTGTGAAGTGGAAGATTCCTCTGTCCTCATACACATTTCGGTTCTTAAAGTAGGGCTCTTCAAATAAAGCATACATACCTCGTCGAATATGTGCTGGATTTCAGGGACTGATTCACTTCAGAGGAGCACTCCTTTTTCTTGTTAGTCTCTGAAATTCCTGGTTTTCTTTAAGCTCAGTGAGATCCTGCATTTTGCAGGCCCCTTGTGGAGCACAGGTGTAAGGGTGCGTTCAGTGGGAACAACTCAGCCTGGTCTGCTGAAGGCAGCAGGTGCTGCGGCAGGACAGAGTCCAGGGAGGAGTTGTCACCTGAGCACACAGCTCCTTCCTTTCTAAGTTCTGTCCCTAGAGAGTGCAGCCCGGACCAAGCTGGGATTCTGGATTATTTTGGCCACAGGGGTGAGATGGTCAAAGGTGACAGATTTCTGTGTCCCCCAAATAACCTGAACGCATCACTCAAAGCAGCTAGTCATCTTGAGAAAATGTCATACGTTCTGTGTAACTGAGCTGAATGAATTTGCAAAGAGGATGCATCCACACATACAAACCTGCTGTCCTCCCCTGAGCAGGGTGATACTGAGAGAGATACTAAAAATAGCTAAAGAATTGTTTTGTTTTTAGAAATAGGGTCTCACTGTGTTTCTCAGGCTGGAGTGATCATAGTGCACTACGGCTTCAAACTCCAGGGCTCAAACCATCCTCCTGCTTTAGCTTTCCAAGTAGCTGGGACTACGGGTACACCACCATGCCCCACTATCTTTTGTAAATTTTCATACACCTTAAACGCAAAAGTTCACTCTTTGCTTATTAAAATGCATCAGAATCTCCTTATGCCTCAGCAGCAGCATCAGAACATCCTCTATCCAGTTTTTTAAACTATGTCTTATTTTTAAAAACATTTATTGAATTATAATATACATACAGAAATTTGCATAGAGCATAAGTATACAGCTTGATACATGTTATCAACAGAGTTGCCTGTGTAACCTGCACCTACATCAAGAAGCAGAAGTTCACATGGGTGCCCCCCAGCCCCCAGTCACCGGCACCTTTCCCAGCCAGAGTGGCCTCTCCTGATCCTGCCTTCTATCCTCCTGGGTTGGTCTCATTGTTCTTTATACGACTCTTGTGTGTGGCTTCTTGGCTCAACATTATGTTTGTGAGGGTCAGCCCTGTTGTCTGTGGATGCAGTGTGTTGTCCTTGATGCTGGGTAGTGCATTGTGGGACTGCACCACAGACCGCTTGTCTATTCTATTGTCGATGCACATTTAAGTAGTTTCAGGTCTGGCCCATTATGAACAATGTTGCTTTGAACATTGTTACACTTGCATTTTGGTGTACATTTATATGCATTTCTGTTGGGTCTGTACTTATAAATGGAACTTCTGGGTCAGAGGGATGCATAAATTCAGCTTTAGTAAACTGTCGTATTAGTCCGTATTTTGTGGCTTATATAAGAATACACGAAGCTAGATAATGTATAAAGAGAAGGAATTTATTTCTGGCAGTTGTGGAGGCTAAGAAGCTCAGCATCAAGGGGCTGTATTCGGTGAGGGCTTTCTTGCTGATGGAGACTGTGCAGAGTCCTGGGGTAGCAGAGGGCATCACACGGCAAGGGGGCTGAGCATGCTAACTCAGGTTTCTTTTCCTCTTCTTATAAAGCCACCAGTCCCACTCCTATGATAACCCATTAATCCACTAACCCATTTACTCATGAAAGCCCTCATGATCCCATCATCTCTTAAAGACCCAACCTCCCAACATTGCCACATTGCGGATCAAGTTTCAACATAAGTTTTGGAGGAGACATTCAAACCATAGCACCAGTGTTCCAAAGTGGTGGTACCAAGGGACACCCCCACCCAGCAGCGTATGAGCATCTGGTGTTCCACACCCTTGCCAATGCTTCTTATTTTCCGTCTCTCTCAATTCAGCCAAAAAGGGCTCATTTTTAATGATCACTTACTACATGTTAGGAGCTAAACATTCACATGCATTGTCTCATTTAATTTTGCAGCAATCCTATGAAGTCATACTCATTTTCATAGAGGTAGAAGTAAGGTTCCTCAAATCGCTAAACTGCGTGGCCTACATTGGAACCACACTGGCTGGTCTCTGAGCTGTTGTTGTCTTCTACTACACTGGTTTTGTCTTGGGTGCATGATATGGTTTGGCTCTGTGTCCCCACCCAAATCTCATATTGAATTGTAATCCCCATATGTCAGGGGAAGGACCTGGTGGGAGGTGATTAGATCATGGGGCAGATTTCACCCATGCTGTTCTTGTGATAGTGAGTGGGTTCTCACATGATCCGGTTGTTTAAAAGTGTGTGGTACCTCCCCCTTCACTTGCTCTCTCTCCCTCTCTCCTGCCACCGTGTAAGACATGCCTTGCTTCCCCTTCACCTTGCACCATGACTGTGAGTTTCCTGAGGCTTCCCAGCCATGAGAAACTGAGTCAGTTAAACCTCTTTTCTTTTCTTTTTCTTTTCTTTTCTTTTCTTTTTTTTTTTTTTTGAGACAGTCTCACTCTCTCACCCAGACTGGAGTGCAGTGGTGTGATCTCGGCTCACTGCAACCTCCACCTCCTGGGTTCAAGCAATTCTCATCCCTCAGCCTCCTGAGTAGCTGGGACTGCAAGTGTGTACCACCACGCCCAGCTAAATTTTGTATTTTTAATAGAGCTGGGGTTTCACTATGTTGGCCAGGCCGGTCTCGAACTCTTGGCCTTAAGTGATCCACCTGCTTCAGCCTTCAAAAGTGTGGGGATTACAGGAGTGAGCCACCGCACCCAGGCTAAATCTCTCTCTTTTTTTTTTTTTTTTTTTTTTTTTTTTT
>NW_016808133.1:1252527-1284344 GCF_001698545.2 Rhinopithecus bieti
TTTATTTATTTTTTTTTTTTTGAGACGGAGTCTTGCTCTGCCACCCAGGCTGGAGTGCAGTGGCCGGCTCTCAGCTCACTGCAAGCTCCGCCTCCCGGGTTCATGCCATTCTCCTGTCTCAGCCTCCCGAGTAGCTGGGACTATAGGCGCCTGCCTCGTCGCCCGGCTAGTTTTTTGTATTTTTTAGTAGAGACAGGGTTTCACCGTATTAGCCAGGATGGTCTCGATCTCCTGACCTCATGATCCGCCCGTCTCGGCCTCCCAAAGTGCTGGGATTACAGGCTTGAGCCACCGCGCCCGGCCAGGTAGTTCTTTATAGCAATGTGAGAACGGACTAATACAGTGCGTGTAAAGCCAGTGCTAGTGCCTGTGACTAGGAGCATTTTCTTCAGGAGCCTTGTTTCTAAATCCACGCCGGCAGTCACTGTACTTGTGCCTGATTTTCTGTTCAAGGTTTTACTGCCTTTCATGTAACCTGTGTTCAAGCACCTTAACCCTGTAAGAAAATGGGCACAGAGAGGGTCAGCCAGATGCATAAATGGAGAGCAGTCCCCAGACTCCTTCCTGTGGCTCAGTGACACCTCTTCCTTCTGAGGACAGCAAAGAGCTGGGAATCCCACACTGGCAGGACTGGATGCAGCATGCCCTGATGCTGCTGTTGTAGCGTAAGGAAACTCAGATGCAGTTTAACAAGCAAAGAGTGAGCTTTAGTGTTGTATCCAGATGAAAATAGATCTACATCAGCCATCAAAAAGAATGAAATCCTTTCCTTTGCAGGCAACGTAGATGGAGCTGGAGGTCATCATCCTTAGTGAATTAACTCAGAAACAGAAAAGCAAATGCTGCATGTTCTCACTTATAAGTGGGAGCTAAACAATGGATACACATGGCATAAAGATGGAAACAATAGACACTGGGGTCTGCAAAAGAGGGGAGGGTGGGAAGGGGATGAGGGTTAAAAGATCATCTATCTGGTACAGTATTCACTATTTGAGGAGTAATGGGTACACTAGAAACCCACTCCCCACCGGTATACCCACGTAACAAACATGCACATATACCCCCGAATCTAAAATAACATTTAAAAAACACAAAAGACGAGACATTTTGGCAAGGATGTGGAGGAAAGGGAATCCTGTACACTGTTGGTGGAAATGTGAATTGGCGCAACTGCTATGGAAAACAATATGGAGGTTTTTTTAAAAAAATCAAAACTAGAACTACAATACGATGCAGCAATCCCACATCTGGGTATATATCCAAAGGAAATGAGATTAGAATTTCATGGCCAGGAACAATGGCTCACACCTCTAATCCCAGCACTGTGGGAGGCTGAGGTGGGAGGATCACCTGAGGTTGGGTGTTTGAGACCATCCTGGCCAGCATGGTGAAACCTTGCCTCTACTAAAAATACAAAAAATTAGCTGGGCGTGGTGTGGGTGCCTACAATCCCAGCTATCAGGAGGCTGACGCATGAGAATCACTTGAATCCGGGAGGTGGAGGTTGCAGTGAGCCGAGATCATGCCATTGCACTCCAGCCTGGGCAACAAGAGCGAAACTCCGTCTCAAAAAAAAAAATTTTTTTTTTAGTATCTCAAAGAGACAACCACATTCCCATGTTCATTGCACATTGTTCACAATAGCCAACCCACAGAAACAACCTAAATGTCCACCCATGAGTGAACAGACAAAGAAAATGTGTTACTGTATATATAATACAGAATATTATTCAGTCTTAGAAAAATAAGAAAATCCTGCCATTGGTGACAATAAAGATGAACTTGGAGGACATCATGCCAAGTAAAATAAACCAGTCACAGTGGGACAAATACTACATGATCCCACTTTATGATGAATCTAAAATAGTCAAACTCATGGAAGGGAAGAGTGGAATGGTGGTTGCCAGTGGCTGGGGCAAGAAGAAACGCAGAGTATTAGCTAAAGGGCACAGAGTTTTGGTTATACAAGATGGATAAACCCCAGATATCTACTGTGCAGCACTATGTCTATGGTTAACGATACTGTATTTTATACTCAAAGAAAAATTGCTAAAAGGGTGTATCTTATGTGTTCTTATCACAAAATAGTAATAATGATAATAATAATTAGAGAGAACGGGAAGAAATGTTTGGAGTTGATGGATAGGTTTACGGCATAAACTATGGTGACGTTTGCCATGGGTTCATACTTGTCTCAAAACTCACTAAGTTGTATACCTTAAATATCTACAACTTTGTGTGTCACTCATTCCCCAATAAAGTGTTTTTTTTAAAAACTGAAGAAAATAGATTTACAGGGATTGGATTATAAAAGTGCTATCTATAAATTGTACATCTTGAGACTAAATGAAAACAAAAAGGTATAAAGAAGGTGTAAACCAACTACAATCCTGCCCCAAAGAGATAGCTTCTTTAAAAGATATAATTTGGTATATTCTTCCAGACATTTTTCTATTTTTCTAAATGTAAATACATGTGTATGTGTCTATGTGTACTGTTGAGAGACCAAAACAGACACTCCTTTATCAACTAAGGGGAACCCCAAGGTTAAGTAAACAAAAGTTACCTATGGGACGAGGGTTCAGGGCCAGCTGGCACAGCAACTCCCTGAATTCCTACAGCAACCAGGAAAACCACACCTTTGTTAAACTCCTTAACAATGCGAGCTAGCAGGCAGATTGTCAGAGCCTTCCTAACTCTGACTGACAACTCAGACCACTGCAACTCTGTTGGACAGAGGACCGGACTTACAAATGTTATTTTCTGATAAGCAACTGTGGATCTTAAGCCAGTTTCAGCAGCCTATAGAGCCTGCACACAAATCGTCTTTGGGTCCTATAGTTCACCTTTTGATGCAAAGAGTAAAATTCCACCTCATTTTAATGCTAAAACCCTGCCACAAAGTGAACATGGGATGTATGTTACATATATGTTCACTCATTGTGCATGTGCTCAGCTCCTTCATAAATATGCATAGCTGTTCCGTCAAACCTGCTGAATATGTATGGCTCCATTGTGTAATACAGGCCCTGTGAGGCGTAAGACCCATCCTGCCCTTTCCCTCTTAGAAGAGAGAGTAACTTTGGTCCATGCGAGAGACTATCTCTTGCTGATTTGCAAACTGATATTGCCAGTAAAGCTCTCCTTTCTACTGTTTAGCCATCTCTGGGCTTTTGGACAACAACAACAACGCACACACACACACACACACACACACACACACACACACACACCAGTGGAAGCATCAGGACAAAGCCTGGGACGTGTCCATGCCTGGAGAGAAATATGGGGCTTCTTTGGCTTCCGAAGTGTAATAAAAAATTTGTCTGGTCTTAGTCCCTCATTCCTGGGAGGTAACTCTAAAACCTTTGTGACTCCCCAAGGGATAGGAGCATGTTTTGCTACTCATTACAAACCCCTTTCAACCACACCTGAGTTTATGCTAAGGAGGTGACTTTATAGGCCCTTAAATGGGCTCTTAAACAGCTTCAAGGGAGGGACTGGCCATGCCAGAAAGACCAAGCCTATGGTTAAAGGGTTGGAAGTTCAGCCAGACCCTCTGATCTCCAGGGAGGGGATGGTGGCTGAAGGTTGAGTTCTGTCACATGGCTGGTGATTTACCCCATCCTATCTCTCCATTACACCAGGTGGGTGAACACAGGACAGAAGCTCCTGTGCTCATGACCCTCCTGGACCTTGTCCTGTGTGTCTCCTTATCTGTCTGTTTCTATCCTTTATAATAAAACTGTAATCCTAAATACAGCACTGTCAGTGAGTTCTGTGAGTCATTTTAGTCAGCTCTTGAACCTCAGGGGTTGTGGCCTGAATTTGTAGCCAGTGGGTCAGAAATGCAGGCAGCCCCTGAGATTTGTGGCTGGCATCTGAAGTGAGAACGAAACCGGCCCAATTTCCCCATAGAACAGATGTTTATGGGTGTTTTTTTTTTTTTTTTTTTTTTTTTTTTTTTGAGTAAACATAGAAATTGACCTTTCTAGGCTTCAGCCTGAAGGTTACATTTGTGTGTCTGAGTTCCTTTAGGCCTCCCAGATAGTACCAGGGAAGTGAAACTTACCAAATCACCACATGGAGACAGGGAGACAGACACCAGACCCCTCACGACTGCCTAACCCACCATCTGCTTCCTGCTAACAAACTCCTCTTCCTTGCGCTTACTGTTTTCCTTCCTAGCTGTATTAACCCTTAACTTTAGTTGGAGGCAGAAGAGGCAGCTGACCTCACCCGAATAAAGCCTTCTTCCCCAGCAAAACTTGTCTCGGGGATTGGCTTTCTGAGCAGTGAGCAAAGGGACTAGACTGAACAGCTGGTGTTTGGTAACAAGGACAATCTTATGGAGAACTGAGCCCTTAAACCTTGGGGGTGTGCACGAACCCTGAGTGGTGAGCATCAGAACTGAGTTGAATTGCTGGACTCCCAGCTGATGTCCCAGAATTGGTGTCAGAACAGCTTTCACGGTGTGAAACCAGAGCTCTGCTTCCTACGGAGGCATCCATAACAAGGGATGCTCCCAAACAAGAAGAGGTGTTGGCTCCTCGGCAGCCAAAAAAATGACAGCTCCCAATTTCAGATGGTCCGATCTATCTATCTTTTATTAATATAGTGCCTTTTCCTAAATTTTTTTTTTAGATGAAGTCTCTGTCACCCAGGCTGAAATGCAGTTGCGTGATCTGGGGTCACTTGCAACCTCCACCTCACGAGTTCAAGCAATTCTCATGCCTCAGCCTTCCAAGTGAGCAGCTGGGATTATAGGCACCCTCCACCATGCCCGGTTTATTTCTGTATTTTTAGTAGAAATGAGATTTCACCATGTTGGCCAGGCTGGTCTTGAACTTCTGACCACAGGTAATCCACCCACCTCAGCCTCCCAAAGTGCTGGGATTACAGGCGTGAGCCACCATGCCCAGCCAACCTCCATGTATTGATTTATGACTGCCTGTAACTTCTGCCTCCCTAAAATGTATAAAACCAAACTGTAATCTGACCACCACAGGACCACTTACTCAAGGCTTCTTGGGCTTGTGTTTTCACTGGACTGTGGTCACTCATATTGGCTCAGAATAAAACATTTTACAGAGTTTGGTTTTTCTGTTAACAGCGCTACACATGATCTCTCTGAGCTTTAGCTTCCCCAAATATAAAAAGACAGGCTTGGATGATGTAAGGTTTAGGGTACTTCTAACTATAAAATTCCATAAATTATATTTTGATTCTAGTTTTAAAAAATTAAGAAACTATTGCAGCCACTGATGATTCACTTATACACAAAATGACAAAACCCACACAACATATGCCTTTGCATGAGTTTGAAATCTTACTAACAACAACAAAAAATGTGTTTGTATTCTGTAGTGGTCATTTAATCAAATGGCTGCATGAAAATGTTCTGCCTCCACTCATTCTGCATCTAAACAGCAGTTCTGGACAAATAACAGCTGGCTGCACTGAACGTGGCTGGCTGAGAGGGCACACAGGCCTCATGGGAGGGGCCAGCCTCGTGGCGAGGGAGGCGGACACAGTGAGTGGCTGAGCCATGACTTCACTCTGGACACACTTCTTCTGTCGTTTCCTCTCTGCCAACTTTCTCCAGGATTTCTCCTTACTGCCCCTAAACAGAATTCTGCAGTCTCATTGTAGAAACCACATCTTTTATTTTCTTTATTCTGATTCTTTGACATCTTAGGACCTTGTGGACCCTGGAGGGACTGCTCCTCCCAGGTTAACCAATTCCTTGAGAGAGTAAAGGACCAACTGCCAGTGCCTTTTAAATGCAAACCAACCCATCCAGAGCCCCCACTACCCCCATCTCCCCTATGAGCTGTCATGGTCTGGCCACTATCCACCTGCCTCTCCATGCCCCAGAGCACACTGAAATTATTCAAACCAACCAAGCCTAAGCTTGTTTGCCCTGCCTTGCCAGTTCCTTCCTATTGAAACCACAATAAAGGCTCCTGCCTACAGGCCCTCCCATCCCTCTGCCTCCTGATCAAGCCCGGTGCTTCCCCACATGGTCCTGTACAGCATGGAATGCTCTCTCTTCTTGGATCTATGAGAGACAAACTTTTTTCCATAGCAGATATTTCCTGATCTGTTGGCCTTACTATATCTAAATCATAATAATAATACCCATATTAAAAAACCCGTGGTGCATTAATTCCCTGAACACTATCCCCACCTTTGGCCCTAAACCCTTTGTGCCACCTATCATGGCACCATGGACTGCCTTTGCATGCCACTTCCTTTCTGTTCCCAGATCGGCCTATGACAGATGAATACCGACCGTTTGCTTCATCCCCACATGTCTTCTGGCTCTGACCACTACACTTCTCATCACGTCTGCAGGGGCTGCTGAAGCAGGGAACTCAGTCTGGCTACAACTTTGCAACTACCATCCTGAGTGGCAGTGGCCATCCACCCACATGCTCATCTCTTCCTGGAATTGAATTCCGCCATTTCTGCTCTTGCAGAAAGTTCAAAGCTCCTTTTTGATTCTTGGGTAGAATTTTGCTTCTCGGGTCTTGAAGGGATGAGGCGACTACTCCACCCTCCTTACCTCTGCACTTGGCCTCTTGAATTTGCAGGTCTGGACTTCCGACATGAGCTGCAAAATCTCCACACTCATCCCTGTAAGAGGCCCACATCCTGTTTTCTCACAGCCCTTACCATCTGCTCCATGGCCTGGAAGACAGTGTCTGGCACCCAGAGTGGTAAAGTGGAAAGGCCCCACAAGTGAGGTCAGTCCCCAGCCATCTCAAGACCTTTAAGTTGCCAGCAGGACTATAGACTCAATCTGTTAGGCCACTGGTGAATAAATGCCCCTCCCAGAAACTCGGAACACCAAGCACAGGTGCTGGATTACTCTGCCCCCAACCATTTCAGGGCTTGCTCTCCATTTCCAGGCCCAAAAAACTCGACACTAACCTTGAGTCCTAGGTCAACCTCTAGCTCACACCTGGGTGATGCCACACTGCAGTTGAAATGGCTTTTTCCTAGTTCCTGGGAGTCAATGCACAGAGCCTCTAAAATTCCACCTTAAGGTGTATAGCCTTTCACAGTTTGCAGATTTCTCCTATATACTGTCTTATTTCATCCATGTGAAACAGGTGGAAAACAACTTGGCAGTAATACAAAGCAATGGTAGATAACACAATCATATAGTTTTCTGGATGAATTGAGGAGGGGGAAGAATGAGGAAGAGAAGGAGGAGAAGAGTTTCAATTCATTTTAAATAACCAGTTAATTCATAATATGAAGTTGGTTTTTCTCTTACCCCAAGTTTTTCTCGAGATCAAGAGTAGTGAGGTCTTTATGGAATAATAATTATTATTTATACTTACATAATGAGTTGTAGTTTTTTGTTTTGTTTTGTTTTTGAAACAGGAGTCTTACTCTCTCACCTAGACTGGATTGCAGTGGAGTGATCTCAGCTCATTGGAGCCTCTATCTCCAGGATTCAAGTGATTCTCCTGCCTCAGCCTCCCAAGTAGCTGGGACTACAGGAGTCTGCCACCACGCCCAGCTAAGTTTTGTATTTTTTAGTAGAGACGCGGGTTTCATCATGTTAGCCAGGCTGGTCTCAAACTCCTGGATTCAAGTGACTGCGTCGGCCTCCCAAAGTGCTGGGATTACAGGCGTGAGCCACTGCGCCTGGCCACATAATGGTTATAGCTTACAAAATACTTCTGAGTCCATTCTCTTATTTAATTATCACTACATAGCTAATTCAAGATTGATGCTTTATCCCTATTTTATTAATGAGGAAATCGAGGCTCAGAAAATTAAAGTTAGAAAGCATTCTAAGTTGAGCATTAGATATCAGATGAATTAAAGTAGCCATAGTAACATGTTTGGAATGAAAACAAGCTCATTTATGACTTCATGGCAAAGTTCTAGTTCTGCCTCTCTGTCCTTTTTCCTTGCGTTACTTCTCTGACTCTGGTAAATTCTGTTCCTAGACCCACTTCCACACCACACCACAGTGGATCATGCACTATCTTGTGGTGCTCTGAGAGGATGGAGGCATGACCCAGGTGGGTGGGGGGTAGGAAAGAAGCGGAGCACAGAGAAATACTGATTGGGGGTCGAAGGATGGGGATGTGGGCTCAGGTAGCAGGGGTGTTGTTTATAACGTGTTCACTCACTGAAGCGCAGATCTTTGGGGAAGACCATGCAGTGAATACACAAGGCAAACTTAAGCTTAGCAGTCAAGCTGGTGAGAAAATAGTTCTTGTCCCATTCCTTGCGGGTATTCTTAGAGTATACCTGTTATTTCTCTGGGTAAGGGCTTGTAGAGTAAATCATTTATTCATTCATTCATTTGAGACAGAGCGGGGACTCCTCTTAGGGACCATATGTCCCTGAGTTGCTTTTTAGAAACCCAGACCCCCCAAAAATGGATCTGCTGGCATGTAGACCTCAAATAAGAGGGAATAAAGGATTGAACTCTGACAGCCCTTCTTTTTTCTAAATTTCTTCCTGAGGGCCCTGGAGGAGGTCACACCCACAAGCCAGAGCTAACATTCTTTTCTGCTGATCTTAAAAAAAAAAAAAGATTTTGTTTTTTTGAGACGGAGTCTTGCTCTGTCGCCCAGGCTGGAGTGCAGTGGCCGGATCTCAGCTCACTGCAAGCTCCACCTCCCGGATTTACGCCATTCTCCTGCCTCAGACTCCCGAGTAGCTGGGACTACAGGCGCCCGCCACCTCGCCCATCTAGTTTTTTGTATTATTTTTAGTAGAGACGGGGTTTCACCGTGTTCGCCAGGATGGTCTCGATCTCCTGACCTTGTGATCTGCCCGCCTCGGCCTCCCAAAGTGCTGGGATTACAGGCATGAGCCACGGCATCCGGTCAAAAAGAGTTTTTTTTTAAAAGACAGAGTCTCTCTCTGATGCCCAGGCTGGAATGCAATGATGCAATCACAGCTCACTGCAGCCTCAAACTCCTGGGCTCAAGCAATCTTCCTGCTTCAGCCTCCCAAGTAGTTAGGACTGCAGGCATGTACCACCATGCTTAGCTAATTTTTAAAAATTTTTTTTATAGAAACGGTGTCTCACTGTATTGCCCAGGCTGATCTTGAACTCCTGGCCTTAAGTGATCCTCCCACCTTGGCCTCCCAATGTGCTGGGATTACAGGTGTGAGCCATTGCACCCAGGCTAATCCCAAATTTTTAGACAAAGTTTTGCCTCCTTAACCAATCACAAATCTAAATATCTTTCAATCCACCTTTTGACCTGTGGGCCCCCACTTCAAGATGTCCTGCTTTTTTAGGTCAGACTGATGTATAGTCTCCATGTATAGATTTATGACTTTGTCTATAACCTCTGCCTCCTCCCTTTAAAAGCCCTTACCTGTAAGCCATCTGGGAGTTTGGGTTTTAAGTGGGAGCTGACTAATTCTCCTTGCTTGGCACCCTACAATAAATACCTCCTCTTCTCTTGCTCCAATCTCATTGTCAGTGTTTGGCTTTGCTGTGCTGGGCAAGTGGGCCCCAGTTCAGTTCAAAAACACATTCACTCATTCAACGAATGCTGTGTTGCCAGCAGCATGCTGAAGATACAAAATGACATCACAGCCCTCCACTCACTGGGTGATAGTGAATAGGGATGGCAGACATCTACAGTGACCCCTGGGAAAGAAAACCATGCTTTTTACGCCCTGAAAGGAAGTGACCCTCCAGAACAGGGATCAAAGTGAAGGGTCAGGGCTACAGTGACTTCCTAGATGCCCAACAGCCTTTGCCTTCCCAGAATTCCTCTAAGTCCATTTTTTTTGTGAAGAGTTTGTGTTTTGTCTTATGTCAACTTACCAGTTGAGATCATTTCAATAGGTAGATGGGCATTAAGGCATTTATGTAATACTATTTGTGCTCTCCACACCATAGGGCAACTCCAGTCCCCTCTGCCTATGGCCACACAGGAAACAGGTGCTTAGAGGAATTAAGCCCAGATTGAATGACAGAGTAAAATTAATCAAGCATTTACATCCCCCCTGGGTGAAGGGAACCTAAAATTGGGACCTCTTATAAGGCTGATTTCATGCAACACACATAGCCTGGGGCCATGGGGGAAGGTGATTAGAAGAGAAATAAATCACAGCACGGTTCAGGCTGGATGGATTCCCTTCTCCTCCCTGCCTCCCCACCAGCTAAAGGAAAGCAGCTGAGCCTTTGGAAGCAACAACACCCTAAATAGAGAGAAAATTTCACACATATGCTCTGCAGATTTTCAGAAGATGAAATAATAAAGTACTTGTGATAGCAAGTAGCCTTTCTTGTATTATTTTTCAAAGACTGCTGGATTTAACCCCCTGTGGCTTCTAGGCTGCCCAAGTGAGTTCATAAACAATAATATTATTCTAATACCTTAAGAGGCCATTGACCACTCTTTGCAGTAAGGTCATGAAAAATACTCATCACTGAGGTTGAAGGCCTTAACAATTCCTGGCTCAATTTAAATCTAAATGATTAAAACAATTCTATGATACAATTCTTGAACTCCTGGCCTCAAGTGATCCTCCCCTCTTTGCCTCCCAACATGCTGGGATTACAGATGTGAGCCACTGCACCCAGGCTAATTAGATAATCTGTTGTGTTGCTAGGGCTGCCATAACCAATTACCATGGACTGGTGGCTTATATGACAGACATTTATTTTCTCACAGCCCTGGAGGCTGGAAGTCCAAGATCAAGGTGTTGGCAGGGTTGGTTTCCTCTGAGGCCTCCCTCCTGGGCTTGCAGATGGCCGTCTTCTCCCTGCGGCTTCATGTGGGCTTCCCTCTGTGTGTGTCTATGTCCTAATCTCTTCTTGTAAGGACACCAGTCATATTGGATTAGGGCCCACTCTAGTGACCTCATTTTTCACTTACTTTTCTCTTTAAAGACCCTATCTCCAAATACTCTGAGGAACTGAGGGTCAGGGCCTCAGCATATGTATTTTTGGGGAACACAGTTGAGCCCAAAACACCAACCAAGAGCTACTCTTCACACAAAAGCAATGGTTTATGTGTTTCTCTTTCTTTACACACGTAGGCCTACGTAGAATTCTGTGTTCTGGTTTTTTCATCAACACTCTTCTGCATTCCATTTTTTTTATCACGGCCTTCATATTCATCTTTCACAACATGACTGCCTTGTATCATAGAAGTGGTATACCGTGGACAATATGGGGAATATAGACACTGTGGACTATTAGAGAGAGGGGGGATGGGTTAAAAAAAACTACCTATCAGGTACTATGCTCACTACCGGGGTGATGGGATCTATACTCCAAACCTCAGCATCATACAATATTCCCATGTAAAAAATCTGCATATGTACCTCCTGTATCTAAAATAAAAGTTAAAATTTAAAAACAAAGTGGTATACCATCACATATTCTTAGGCATTTAGGTTGTTTCCAGTTCCTCAAACGTAAATACAAGAGAAAACAGAAAGAGTCAATCAAACAGGCAGGCAGCTTGGCAGGGCAGACAGTGAGAGCCTTGCCATTGTCAGGCCCAGGCTTGTGTCTGGGCTCAGCCAGCTGTTACTGTGCAAACTTGGGAGGCTGGGACTTAATCTTCCTGAGAGTCAGTTTCCTCTTCTGTAGAATCATCCTATATTATGAGACCATGAGAATAACCACATTATATAATATTTGCAAAGCTCTTAGGGCAAGGGCTCAAAGTGACTCCTTTCTTCTCTTGTTCATTAACATCTTTGTATGTAGAATGTATCTGTGATTCTTCAAAGTACCACTAAAATTCCCTCTGCCTCCAAAAACATTGAGCCAATTTACACTATTATTGCCCAAGCAGCTGCATCTTAAGGCCTATCCCAGTTATTATTGCTGTGTAGCAGATCACCCCAAAATATAGTGTTACCAAACACCAGTTCCTAATGCTCACTGATGCTGTGAGTTTGGAATGTAAATAGGTGTGAAAATAAATAATTCAAAATCTAAGCTGTTGGAACTTTAAATTGCTTTGAGCCTCAAAGGAATGTGCTTATGAAACCTGAGTCACATGACAGGCAGCTGTAAACTTGGTCTGTCTGATTATAGATTAGCCTTCTTCCTTACCTACACTGTTTTGTGAAATGTTGCAAATGATTAAAGGGTGCCAGGGAAGACCCCTTCCCTCTTAGTATTGGTCTTTATTATAGATTAACTTCCCTCTTACCTTTTCCACACAAAGGCTTTGTGATTATGTTAAATATACTCTTTTAAATTGGAAAGCAAAAGAAAGCAAGCCATACAGAAAAGAAAACAAACTATCAAATTGTTAGAACTCATAAACCAGGCTTGTATAGAAAATGTTGTAATCCTGTTAAATTTCTTTATTTTCCTCCTATATAAGCCAGACCTTAACTTTTCACTTTAGAGCACTAACTCCATTTCTGTGGAATTCTTGTTTTCTGAATGATCATTCCCAGCTTTTTACTTGAATAAACTCTTTAAAGTCGATTCCAATCTTTTCACTTATTTCAGGTTGACACAGGGCATGAGGATGACTTGTCTCTGCTCTCCAATGTCTGGGCCTCAGCTGGGAAGAATTCATTGGCTGGGACTGAGGGCTTCCCTGCTAGAAACTTCCTCACATCTGGTACCCAGCCTGGGTAGACTGCAAAGCTCAGCTCAGCAGAGACTGTTGACAGGGGCACCTAGACAGGGACTTCCTAGGGAGCCTGGGCTTCCACAGCATGTTCTGACCGTGGGTGAAAACCAGCACAGGCCCATCCAACTCCAAGAGAAGGCACATAGACCCCACTTCTCCATGAAGAGAGTGCCACAGGACTTGCAGCCATTTTACTAAACCACCACAAGCCCCTTTGGTAAATGAGGGGGTCATGGGCCAGGACACAGTGAGGGCTGAGCTGCCACTTTCTCTGTCTTAGGGAGCGGGGAAGGAGAACACAGAGATGTTAACAATTTTTGCCCTGTTTGGGAACTAAATGCATTATTTCAGTCCTTCCAAACATAGACAGGAGCCCTTGTCATTCTGGGCCTCAGTTTCCCCATCTGTAAAATGAAGGAGTTGGAATGAATGATCTTTCAAAGTCTATTTTGACTTTTTAAATCTAAGGTTCCACCGAGTCCCCACCTCTGTGATTTGGCAGATGAAAAACCTAGTGGATTATTCTTAAAGACCACCTGATCTGGAGCCACACCACTCCCATCTGCCTCTCGGGCTGCTTCTTGACAGAGCAGGAGGTTCGCCATCTTGGTCAAGCCCCTCGTTCTAAAGTTCACCTTAATCAAAAACCGGCTAAATCCAAAGAGCATCAGCCTAATGGTTAAGGTCAGCATGACCTTAAATCACAAATAACATCTCCAACTAGAAACATTTCAAACTCCTCCTCACCCAGAGACATGCTAGTCCTGAGATAATCCTGCTCCAGCTGGGAAGATGCCATCCCCGAGATAACTCCCCTCCAGCCAGAAAGATGTCATCCCCAAGGTAACCTCCCCTCCTCCTGGAGACATTCCAACCCTGACATAAAACTTCTCCCTCACACAGAAATATTCCAAGCCTGTAATAAGCCCTCTCACCCTAAAACCAATATATACTCTTAGTCTGTAAGAGAGAGCGCTCCTGTCTGAAATCGGCCAGAAGCCCCTCTCAGGTTTATTTTCTCTAAAATAAATCTTTCTTTAACTGTCAAGCCACATTTTGTGTTTATTTCTTCTTTCTTTAAAACTCTTACACTTCTCAGGCTAAAGGCCCTCTTGAGAGCACCTGTTGCAGTGCCTTCTTCTACTTAGAAGTGCCTTCTAAGAGGCTTTCCTTACACCAACTCCCATGTCGCCCTCTCTCAATTCCATCAGAATTGGGTCTCCCTGAGGCTCTGCATCCAACTGCCAGGCTCACCTTAGCTCCCCTCAAAGACTCTGTGTTCAGGTCTCTCAGGTCTGTCCTGACCATCCCTCCTGGATGCATCGAAACAAAAATTTATTATAGAAAGCTTGGAAACATTATGCTAAGTAAAAGAAGTCAATTACATGAAAGGGCACTTATTTTATGATTCCATTTATACAAAATGACCAGAAGTCTATAGAGACCAAAAAAAGTCAATTAGTGGTTGCCTAGGGCTAGGCTGGGGTGGAGAAGGCAGTGTTGAGGGAAAATGGGGAGCTGTTGCTCTAGAATATTGGGTTTCTCTGGAAGATGATTAAAATGTTCTAAAATTAGTTTTGGTGACAATTGTTCAACTCTGTGAATATACTAAAAGTTAATGGGTGATACACTTTTAAAAAAGCTTCTCTGGTGGTAAAGCTCACTCTCCCAACCCTCTCACCCCCACAGCAAGTGAGTGACAGGTGTCAGAACTATAGGTGCTAGACTCTGCTCCCACCTCTGCCCACTCTCCCCGTGTTCCTCCCAGAGCTTACCACCAGGTGCCACACCCAGGAAAAATGGAATGCATTTTAGCAGAGTTCTTAAAAAGCACCCGAGACATTACAGTTTCTATTACTACATAAGTGAGGGGAAATGCATATTCATAGCATATTTTATTATTTGATTCCATCATTGTGTTTTATCTGTTTGTGTCATACTGTCAAAAACAAGATTCTAAAATGCCAATCTGGCATTCTTATTCTGAGAAGGAAATTCCAGGAAGTTGTTCAGGCATTTTGCCCCCTGAAACAGCACTGCCTGTAAGCACTTACTGTCTACATCACTCATGTGACAAGCACAAAGATCTGCCCTGCATCCTAAGTGTTGTCACTGAGAATCCCAAGTGTTGTCCTCTGAGAATAGGTCTGGGGAGGGCCAGGCATTATGGCTTATACAGCTGTGCTCTCCTTTTTCCTCTCTTTCAGCCATCCTCTCACCCTGCCATCAGCATCTCGTTTCGAGAAGGGGATAGACAGTGATGTGCTGGATGATGCTGAAGCATCTCCCTCCTCCAGGAGCCTGCATCCCTATCACTCATCTCCAGCCTCCTCTCCTCCCTCAAGGCCTTTCCAGCCCCACCTCACCTTATCTCATAGATCTCAGGATGCTAATGTCTGGGATCCAATTCTAGGATCCCAGCTCTCATTTGAAGAGTAAGGGAGCACGAGGGTTACTTACCTTGCAGCCCCACAGTGTCCCTTGCTGCTGTCTCAGGGCTTCTCTTGCTCCCTGGGTACTCCTGTTAGCACAAGATAACACAGTCAAACCTCTTTTGGGCAGGATTCCAAAACAATCACCATAATTCCTCCAGCTCCCAATATGGATTCACGTTGCTCGATTAAACATATCCGTTTAAAGTAAAAGCCTCATTAATATCCAGGGTTGTAAACCCATTTTGTTTGGATAACTGCTTGCCTTATTGTTTTATTTGATTTATTCCTCTGCCAAACTCACATCATAAGGTCTCCTCTCCACTTAATTTAGCATCCAAACAAAACGTGCCTGTCTCATCAGGCCCACGCAGTCTTCAGGATTGGAAAGTCTGGAGGGGATCTCACCTCTCTCACTCTTTCCAGTGATCAAACTTCCCCCTTTCTTTCCCTGGGAAGAGGGTCCCATGATATTTACACTCTGGGAAGATGAGGACAACAAAGCAAAACACAAAAGAATAAATGAAGGCATGCTTTCTGCATGGGACTTGAGGGACATTGGCTTAAATCCATCAAATTCAAGTTCAATTCTGCTCTGGGCCAACCCCACTGCTGGGAACCTTCACTGACAGGCTTGTGGGATCATAGGGATGATCTTCCCAGGAAAAATGGGGAGGATGATGTTGGTGGTGGTGGTGGTGGTGATGGATATATACTAGTCCTATTCACATTGATGACATTATCCCTCCAGGGTCACAGCTAACACAGGGTCATCTTGGCCAGAGTGTGGTGTTCTTTTCCACCTCCCCCCTAGATGGCTAACAGTCTTCCTTTCTTTCTTTCTTCCTTTTTTTTATGTAAGACAGAGTCTTGCTCTGCCTCCCAGGCTGGAGTGTAGTGGCGCCATCTTGGCTCACTGCAACCTCCACCTGCTGGGTTCAAGCAATTCTCCTGCCTTAGTCACCCCAGTAGCTGGGACTACAGGTACTGCCACTATGCGCAGCTATTTTTTTTTTTAATGTTTAGTAGAGGTGGGGTTTCACTATGTTGGCCAGGCTGTTCTCCAACTCCTGGTCTCATGAGATTTGCCTGCCTCAGCCTCCCAAAGTGCTGGGATTACAGGTGTGAGCCCCTGTGCCCAGCCTGGCAGTCTTGAACTTCTATAAAGAACCACTCTACACTGGGCACTCTCCTGGCTGACATTCTGTGCATAGTCCTGGACTTCACGGTTTTCCAGACGGGAGCACAGGGGGGAAAAAATGTCACTCTAGTGCTGACCCCTGCTAGTCCCTACAGCAGAACTCTGATAATTATGGGGCAGGAGGGAGTGGACTGTGCTGTCTCTATTACACATAAAGCTCTACCCCCACCTTCTTGCTAGAAGAAGATTCTGATCCTTCTCCCTGGGGAGAGCTCCCTCCCCTCCCATGTCTTGAGAGAATGACCATGTGGGGGTAGTTCCAGGGAGAGCCCCTGTCCTTCAGGTGTGTTGAGAGCTGGTGGAGGGCTTTGTAGGGGATGTGAGTGCCTGTGCTGAGGGGCGTGTCTCTGCCCTTCTCCCTCATGCTCTCTAGAACATGCTCGGGGAAATGTGTAGGAAACTGCTGTCCACACCTCTCGATTCTTCTGATACAAATAATAAGGCAGGCGCCAAAAGTCAACATTCTAAAGGAAGGAGTGGAGTGTAAAAACAAAAACCTTTTATTCCTACAAATCAATGCCACAAAAATCTAGAGATTACTGGGAGCCCCTCCTCCATCTCTTTCACAGCAGTAAGTTGTGATATGAAGGCTGAGGACAGAATGGTTAACTTAGGGGGCTCCAAAGAATTGCAGGGCTGGCAGCAGGTGTCAGTGGGGAGGTGAAGAGGAGCTGCTGGGGACGCCCTGATTTATCCATCATTGGGAAGATCTGTGGGTGATTTCACGTTGCAAAATGAATTTGAGTTGATTGGAGATTACCACAAGATAAATTCACACTAACTTACTCGCATTCAAAATACATCCTGAGTGGGAAGGAAGGGATCTCATGGCAGAGTACACTCAGGAGCCTCCACCCCATGCGGAGGCAACCATTATTTCCTTTCCTGAGGACAATTATTTCCTCACAGAATGTTTTTAGCTGTTTCATCAAAGTAAGTGCATGCATGGACTCTTGTCAAGCATGTAGACTTCATCCATCATGTATGATGTGGCAGGGGAGAAAAATGGTGAGATTCACTGGTCCGGATAATTTCCAAAGGCCCTCTTCTGATCTGCAATTGAGGAGGTCCGGGGTTCCTGCCTTGGGGAGTGTTGGAGAGAGGAGCCGTGGCTTTCCCCTCACTCTCACTTACACAGACGGGTTTAAAGCCAAAACAAAGGGAAGCCTCCTTCATCTCACACACACATCGCTTCTAAAAAATACCCACAAGCTGCCTAAAATGGCTTTCTGGCAGTGAGGAGGAAAGAACACTAAAATGGGGGTTGAAATGGTCAGGGACGACAAGGCGCAGTCCTGGCTGTAGCAGAGACAGTCCAGTGTATTGTCTATGGAGTGAGGGGACTAAGCTACATCTTACTTGCACTTCACATAAGATTAAGGTCAATAGTCCACACTACTGGGTGCAGATGGGTGCTGACACCCTGACTCCAACCTTTGAAGAAACCAGTGATGAAATTCTTGGGCTTACAGGGTAGTGGATAACAAACACCTCGGTGAAAAGCTGAAACTGAAACTGCACCCCAAAGAGTAAGGAACTAGTAGCTAACAGAAATTCTTGTGTTTGCAGGTAACAGATAAGAAAAAAACCTACTTGCTGAAAAACTGAAACTCCCTCTGCTTGTGAGATCAAGAAAAGCCGGCTGAAATAAGTCGGAACCAAGGTGGCCAACTGGAGCTTTTGCAAAACGAGGTTGCTGACGTCAGAGCCTGAATTTCCACTGGAGGTTTCATTCTAACCCCCTCTGAATTTGCATATGGGACCCATGAGGTAGCATGGAGACGTAAATGCGCATGCCCAAGACTTCAAAGCCTTCCCCTTTCCTTCCACCAATCACCTTCTGATCCCAGAATCCACCCCCTGAACATTTTCTAATAAAATATTGCCTTGAAGCCAGCCTGGGGAAATAGATTTGAGCTTGACTCTTGTCTCCTTGTGAGTTGACTTTCGCCATAAAGCTTTTCCTTTTTAAAAACCCTGGTGTTATCGTACTGGCTTCCAGCACATTGGGGAGCGAGCCCCTTTTGCTGGATAACTGTGCTGATGGAGGTGATGGGGAAGCCAGAGCCCCCAGGCTACACTTTGGTGCTCTGCTAACTGGACCAAGGTCTGACTCCAAAGTCAGAGGGCAATTCGGGATTCTTCTGTTAGTGCCACCCATAGGATATCACATTAAACTTTAGCCTAATGCTGAGGGAATGTGGGAATTTGCCCAATAGTAATGATGCCCAGTGGGAAACTATGTTCCTCCTGCGGATTACTCTCTGCCTACACATTCCTCACCCTGTGCCTTGCACATCCAGAGGCTACCAGTGTATCCCACCTAATCCAACATCTTGCTGCAATCCTGAACGGGCTTCTGGACTGGCCTCCATCACTAAACCAACAGGAATCCTCCACTATGAACCAGCAGGGTCCTGCGTTGTTGTTGCTATGGTGACAGTTACCCATGAGTACATCGAGGGAAAAATAGCCACATTTTAGCAGGTGTACAGTCCTAACACAACATACTGGTACTGGCTCATAAAGTTTTCTAGTTTTCCCTAAGACTTTTAAAATTAGGAACCAATATGTAACCGCTCAGAACACAATTTCCCTAGCAACCAGAGAAATGCCAGTCCCTCCTGTTAGGGAGGTTAAAAATAACATTGCATGTGCCACTGCAACCAACTGGAATCTCCAAATTCCCTTCTGCAACAGCCCCCTGGTCACAGCAGATGCCCAACTCCCCAAATCTCATCTATCATCAACGTAGCCTTTCCAAGGCACGAATGCAACTCACCTTCATAGAATTACTCAAGTCTCCTCTCTGCCTACAGAAAAAAAAGTCATAATCAGCTTGGTCTGCATAAGCAGGGGCTGCCCTCCTTTCCTGCCTCTTTCCCACATAGCACCCATGTTCTAGGCATAAGCCTTTCCTCAAAATTCTCTGACCAGACCATATGCCTGCCTGCCTTCTTTCATTCTTTCTCTTCTCTTTTTTTCTTTTTTCTTCTTTCCTTCCTTCCTTCTTTCCTTTCTTCCTCCCTCCCTCTCTCCTTTTTTCCCTTCTTTCCTTCCCTCCTTCTTTCCTCCCTCCCTCCCTTTTTCCTTCCTTCTTTTCCTTTCTTTCCTCCCTTTCTTCCTTTCAGTATGATTAGCATATAAAAACATAAAAAGATCTTAAGTGATCAGTTCAACGAGTTTTGACAATTGTGTATGCAAGGCAAAAACACAGAACATTTCCACCACTCTAGAAAGTTCTCTCATGCACGTTTTCAGTCAGTCTACCACACTTCAACCCCAGGGCAACCATTTTCTGACATCAATTGCCATAGATTAGTTTTGTCTGTTTTTAAACTTCATAAATGGAATCAAACAGAATGCATTATTTTGTTTATTTCATTGTGTGGCTATGCCACAATTTAAAAATCTATTCTTCTGTCGATGAACATTTGGTCTGTTTCCAATTTGGGATTATCATCAGTAAGGCTCTTACGAATGTTTTTGTGCTAGATTTTTTGTGGACACTTGTTTTTATATCTCTTGGGAAAATACCTAAGAGTGGAATTGCTAGGTCACAAGGTAGATGTGTGGTTAAATTTACTAGAAACCATCACACAGTTCTCCAAAGTGGTTATGCCTTTTGACTTTTCATCATCATCTACGAGAATTCCACTTGTTCCACATCCTTACTAAAATTTAGTATTGTCTGTTTTGTTTTGTTTTAATTTTAGCCTTTCTAGTATGTGAATAGTAGACTCTCATTGTGGCTTTAATTTGCATTTTCCTGATAACTAATAATGTGAGCATATTTTCATGTGTTTGTTGTCCATTTGTACATGTTCTTTTGTGAAGTACCTGCTCAAGTCTTTTGTTCATTTTAAAATTGAATTATCTTCTTATTAGTTATTTTATTAATAACATATGCTGAATATAAACAGTTTTTTTCAGATATGTGCTCTACAAATAGTTTTCCCTGTTTGTGGTTTGTCTATTCATTTTCTTAATGGCATATTTGAATAGGCAGAAAGTTCTGATTGTAGTGAAGTCCAATTTACCAGTTATTTTTCTTTTATGGTTAGTCCTTTCTGTGTCTTGTCTCACACATCTCTGATTAACCCAAATTTGCCCAGAATCTCTCATATGTTATTCTAGAAGCTTTTTAGTTCTGGCTTTTTCATACAGGTTTTGGGTCAGCCAAACTATGTGTGTCTGTGTGTGTGTGTGTGTGTGTGTGTGTGTGTGTGTGTGTAGTGCTACAGACAGGGGCTGAGGTAGTTCCAGTTTCCTTTCACCATTGAATTTCTTTGGTGCCCTTATGAAAAATCAGTTGACTATAAAAGTATAGGTCTATTTCTAGACTCGGTTTTTTTTTTTTTTTTTTTTTTTTTTTTTGAGACGGAGTCTCGCTCTGTCACCCAAGCTCCGCCTCCCGGGTTTACACCATTCTCCTGCCTCAGCCTCCCGAGTAGCTGGGACTACAGGCGCCCGCCACCTCGCCCGGCTAGTTTTTGTATTTTTTTAGTAGAGACGGGGTTTCACCGTGTTAGCCAGGATGGTCTCGATCTCCTGACCTCGTGATCCGCCCATCTCGGCCTCCCAAAGTGCTGGGATTACAGGCTTGAGCCACCGCGCCCGGCCTAGACTCGGTTTTCTGTACTCTATTTCTAGACTCTGTCATTGACCTGGGTGTTTATCCTTAAACAATACCATACTGTCTTGGTTACTGTGCTTTAGCACAAACCTTGAAATTGTGCAGTGTAAGTTCTTTGACACTTTGTCAAGATAGCTTTGGCATTTCTAGAGCCTCTGAATTTTCATTAACATTTTAGAATTAACTTTTCGGTTTCAAAACAAAGGTGCTGGAATTGATAGTTGAAACTGTAGATCAATTTACAATGAACAAACATTTTAAAATATTGAGCCTTCTAATTCATAAACATAGTATATCTCTCCACTTATTTGTGTCTTCATTAACTCCTCTCAATAATGTTCATAGTTTTCAGCATAAAAGTATTACATGTCTTTCATTAGATTTACTCATAGATTTGATTAAAAATCAAAAGCCCTTGTTTGACTCTTCAAGGGCTTTTCTACATAAAAGTGCTTTTCTAATAAAAATAATGTTTTATTTCTAATCAAATATTATCACTTGTTACTTCACCTGTGTACTTTTGCACATGTAGTTCCAGATGCATGGGCTGCTTTTCTTCTTGTCTGTGTACCAGTCTGCTACTCTTCCTTCCAAATGCCACCTTCTCGCTGTCCTTCTAGGCTGAGTTAGTAATCAGGTCTCTACATTGTGATCAAGGTCTGTGTGGGTCTGGATGGTCCCATTTCATGTTTTAGAATGCTTTATCTTTACATTTATCTGATAAATATGTAACATTTACATGATTTTTGGTATTCATGTCAATTCTAGGCAGCATTTTACAGTGATAAATTGTAGCTGCATAAAACTTTTTGTTCTGCCACTCGTTAGGTATGTAATTTTGTCTCTTCATAAGTAAGAAGAAGATGTGTGCAAGCATGTTTCTTGTACAAATTACACATTTGTAATGAGGAAAGCCTGGTTGCTCATCTCCTAGAACCTGGAAAGGTAAAATGTGTTCAATGCATTTCATAGAGTACCATCAACAATTAGAAATAGTGAATTCCATGCATATGTAGCAACATGATTGGATCATGAGAATAGTGCAATTGGGCGGAAAGTGAGAAATATGTAACACAAAAGCATTTGTGTACATTAAAAATTCACCTAACATCGAAAAAATGCATCAAAACAACAAACCCTATTTTTCAAGAACACATTCAAATGAAAGTATACATTAGAATCATTGTAGAGGAGGAAGGGTGTGTTATAAGAGTGGGAAATCAGGGATAAAAGGAAATCAATTAACGAAGAAAGGGTCTTAGCAGGCCACTGATGACAACATACTGGAAAACAAGGAGTTGGAGAAATTCAAGCTACTGTTAACATTCAAAAAAGAAAACAGAAAAGGTAAGAACAAGTTTTTGAGACGATGAAGTGAGATAATCCATTAAAAGCACTTAGCAAGTGCCTAGCACATAATAAACACTGAATAATTTTATTGAAGTGATTTTAGTAGACTACTAATATGTGCCAAAAAGCACAACTCCATGTAGGAAGGGACCTTGTCTAATTTGTTTATCCCAATATCTTGAACACTGCAACAGTGCCTGGTGTATTGTAGATGCTCAATAAATATTTGTAGCGTGAATGACAGGCACTGAGATTCAATGATGAGCAAAAGCAATATTATTTCTGCCTTTATAGAGATAATAGCTTGGAAGGGAGACAATCACTAATAAAAAATATTAAATAAATATAAGATTGCAAATGTATCAAGTACAAGTCCTCCTGGTTCTATAAGAGTCTATTAATGGGATGATTTGAACTGGTCAGAGAGATCAGAAAAAGCTTCCCAAGGAAGTGACTACTGAACTAAGATGAGTAAGGATCAACTAGGTGAACAGAGGAGGATGATTTAGACAGGAAGAATAGCATGTGCAAAATCCCTGTGCCAGCTAAGTGCTTGGTAAATACAAGAGCCTGAAAGAAGGCCAGTGAGCTGGGGCTCACAGAAGGAGAGGCCCCAGTCAGGCAGGAGGCTAGAAAGGGAGGTGAGGTCATAACACTCAATGCCTTGTCAACCATGCCGAGGAAATATCTTCGTTTCCCCTGCAATGAAAAATGGGTGAAGGGCTTTAAGAGCAGAGAGACACAATCAGATATGGAGTTTTAGACAGTTGTTCAGGCATCAGTCTGGAGCCAATTGGAGGAGCCCAGAGTAGATGGTGAATCTAGTTGAGAGGACACTGCCTTAGCACAGGTGAGAGCTCACTGAAGCTTGCACTAGGCTGGTGTTGGAGAGAGAAGTGGCTGGATGGTAAATGGTGGCTAGAATCAAGACTATCTCACTACTGATGTAGAACATGGGGCAGATCCATTCAACATGGCTGGCTCCTGGATGTCAAAAAAAGTCTGAATCTGCCTGGAATAATTTTGGTGCTCATGGGAGGATCTAATGGATCATAAGATGTTCAAAGCTCATGATGAGATGAAATCCCTGAACAAACAGGACTTAAAGTCTCCTTCTCCCACGTTTCCTGATACTATCTTACCACTTGACAATTGGAGGGAAATGGGGTCTATAACCGTCTTAGTCCAAACGACTTTCAACCTAGTTGGTGCTGGTACTGGCCTTATTAATGTACAAATTCATGACATTCATCAACTAGCCTTGGAGTCTGTTGCTGCTAACAGGCCCCACAGCACCATAATATCTGCCTCCTGATCTCCATAACTTTTCTGATCACACCAGTCCAGACTACATCCCTGCCTGCCAGCAGGAGAGAGCATACACTCTGCAATCAGGCAGTCACCTACAGGATCAGGCCAGGGGACACCCCAATTCTATCCAGCACCACACCTCCCATAACTATCCCAGCCTGTCCTGCCACAACTGTTCTGAGACAGAGCTATGCTGACCTCTCAAACAAAGCCCAGTTCCATATTTGGTGTATGACCTCATGTTCTCAGTTTCTCCTCAAGAGGAGCTTACCCACACCCCCAAAAAATCTGCACTCAAAGAAAAAGCCCACACCATGAGCCCAGCCAGTGCCTCGGCCTAGCAGTCATCCTGTGCATGCTGGTACCTTCTTAATCCCCCACAGAAGAGACCCTCACTCCTCGTCATGTGATGCCTCAACCTCACTTCTCATGGAAGGCATTTCATGATCATCTTCAGACATGAAGAACCCAAATACGTATGATATCTCCTTCTCAAAAGTCAATTGCAATGAATGTACGTAGCAAATAGAAAACATCAATAATTAGAGAAACCATCATCTGAGTAGTGAATTGTCTCTCAGATCCTTCTTTTTCTTCTCCTGGGTATCAGCTAAGGGCTTCTCCAGTACAAAACTTGCCTTGCACTTTTGTGCTTTGGGACCCCAGGAGTATCAGTTCTGATCAATCAGTGAACACATCAGTCACCCAGTCAATCAGTTGACAGATTTTTCTAAGCCTCCACAGTATACAATGCTGCCTATGTGGACAAAGAGTTTCTAGAGGAGGGAAGAAGATATAGTCCCTCAAAGCATAAGGATTGAGAGGTCCCTATTTCTGCATAGCCTCCTTGAATGCAGAGAGAAATTCATTCTTGCATGTTCAGAATAACTGCCAGCTGGGCAAGCTTGCTGCTCACTCTCCCACAACCCTGAAAGACCAAGGTGAAGTAACAAACTCCGCTTAAGCCAAGCAGCTAGGGAGCAAGCTCTCTTCCAGTCAAATCATTGATGTAGTCTGACCTGGACACCCTCTTTCTACTGACTCATAGATGCAAACAGTTCTTGTCTCTTTGATATCCAAGTCTCATGATTCTACATTCCTCTCATTTTTATCTCACATGTATACATTTAAAAATGTTTAAGGGTCACAGCAGCTGTGTTAGTCCCTTTTTACACTGCTATAAAGATCTACCTGAGACCGGGTAATTTATGAAGAAAGGAGGTTTAATTGGCTCACAGTTCCATAGGCTTAACAAGAAGCGTGACTGGGAGGCCCCAGGAAACTTACAATCATGGCAGAAGGCGAAAGGGAAACAAGCACATCTTACCATGGTGGAGCAGGAGAGAGAGAATGGAGGGGAGGGAAGTGCCACACCCTTTTAAACAACCAGATCTCATCAGATCTCTATCACGAGACAGCACTAGGGGCTGGTGCTAAACCATTAGAAACCACCCCCATGATCAAATCACCTCCCACCAAGTCCCACCTCCAACACATGGGGATTACAATTTGACATGAGACTTGGGTAGGGACACAGAGCCAAACCGTATCACCAGCATTACTCATAATACCCAAAAGATAGAACCAATCCAAGTGTCTATCTACAGATGAATGAATAAACTGTAGTTTTTCCAAATTATGAAATATTCAGCTTAAAAGAAAGGAAATTTTGGCACATGTTACAATATAGATTTATTGAGGACATTATGCTAAATGAAATAAGCCAGACACAAAAGGACAAATATTGTACGGTTCTATTTAGCTGAGACAAGTAGAATTCAAATTCATAGAGTAGACAGCCTCAAATTCATAGAGATGGAAAGTAAAATAGTGGTTGCCAAGGGGTATGGGAGGTGGGGACTGGGAGTTATTGTTTAATTAGTAGAGTTTCAGTTCAGGATAATTAAAAAGGTCTGAAGATAGGTGGTGGTGATGGTTGCACAATAATCTGAATGTACTTAATGCCACTGAACTGCATAACTAAAATATTTAATATGGTCAATTTTATGTTATGTATGTTTTACTATAATTTTTTAAGTTAAAAAAATTACAAGGGAAAGACATAGCAGATGAGACCAATAGGCATTAATATGTTTGCTCATTGAAAACAAAGTTGATTGCACTCTAGGAGGTCATCTAATTGGCTGATCCTGGTGGGAACCTCTGCTCTGACCATTGGCCCACTGCCACCCACCAGGACAATCTGGTCTTGGAAGTGTAGATGGAGCCTATGGGATTCACAACTTGTTTATGAAAGCCAGGCCAGAGATAAAACTGGATGGATGGATGGATGCCTGGAAGATAGAAGTTGCTGGAAAGACCAACTACTATTGAGGAAGTATGGTAGTTTTCCAATAAGAAAGATGGTAGACAGTACCTCAGATATTGACAGCCCATCCCTAAATACTCCACTGGACATAAACACTATGGTACTTGCTAGAAGAAACCCTGGGAATGATCTGACTGAGTGTTCTCATTAGAGAGATGAGGCAACTGAGATCAGAGGGGTTAAATGATTTTCCTAAGGCCACACAGATCAGAAGATGATCCATGACCTCCTGACTCTCTAACGAGTGCCCTTTCTACTCTTTAACAAAATCACCTACATTCTGAGGGGGACTAGTCCACCCCGAAATCTTTACCATAGAGGACAGATACCAGAAATCATTCCAGAACACCTGCAGCTGACACAGTTTACCTTTCCCTTCCAGCCTCTTTCTAAACTCCAATTTGTTCTAGCCATGAAAGTTTTATTCTGCCCTTGCCTGAGTAAACCTCAGCCCTGGAAAATCAATTCCATTGTGCGTCATCTGTGTCCCTCTCCTAAGTAGTTGGCCTCTGCTGGAAAATATCTCAGGACCATGCACACCAGATCCATCGCAAAGTGCATCCTCAGGGAGGCCCGCAGGGCTGCTCTGTGCTCTCTTTAGTTGTTCTTAGTCATTCTTTCTTGGTTCCCTCTCAGAGACAGCTCTGAATGTTCCCCTCACCTTAAGCTCCCTGGGGAGTTCTCACCTTACCATTTGTCACTGACTTCATCCAGAAAGTTGAGGTCAGTGGTTCTAAATTTATTCTACGCCACCCATTCTCCTGACCGACAAGCTTGCGTCCGTCCCTGCCCACTTCCACTCCTCCCCCCAGGTCAGAGCTGTAGGATCCTTCCTCCTGCCTCAAACTAGTGGGCTGCTCGAGTTCCAAATCCCTTTTTCCAACCACCACTGGGTTCTCCATCCATAAATGATCCCCTTTCTCCATCTTCAACCACCTCTTAACTAAGTCCTTCCTCTCAAATCAAAGCCTTCTTCAAAGATATACCCACTTGATCCTTCAAATTCTCACTGCCCATTCTCATCTCTGATTCCTTGGCTGCCTCCATCACTTGACAAGAACTGTGCTGGCTGGAGTCACACATGGTCCAATCCAGTAGGCTTGCTTAGGGGTGTTTATTTATTTATTTATTTTTTTGAGATGAAATCTCCCTCAATCGCTCAGGCTGGAGTGCAGTGGCACAATCTCGGTTTACTGCAATCTCCACCTCCTGGATTCAAGCGATTCTCCTGCCTCAGCCTCCCAAGTAGCTGGGATTACAGGCATGTGCCACCAGGCCCAGCTAATTTTTTTGGTATTTTTAGTAGCAATGGGGTTTCACCATGTTGGCCAGGCTGGTCTCAAACTCCTGACTTCAGGTGATCCACCCGCCTCAGACTCTCGAAGGTGTGTTTTTCTTTGCAATGCCATGTCTCTGCAGGATTTGACTCCACTGACCTCTTCTGTTTTATGGAAATCCTCTCCTTCTCTCCCCCTACTTCTCCAACTATTCCTTCTTAGTTTCTTTCACAGCTTTCTCTTCCTCCACCTGCCTCTCAAACATTGGTGTGTAGAGAGAAATGGCTTAGCCCACCGTCTTCCTTTTCCCTGAGCAATTGCACCCACGCTTTTGGTGTCAACCCCTCATCTCCTACATTGGAATCTAGCTCTGACTGCTACACAATACAATCTAAGTCCTATAATTTAGCATATAAAGACTTTCATGAATAAATCTTAGATTATGATTATATTAAATCAATTGTTTAGTAGATTATACTATTTAATAACATTATGAAAGGCCACATTGTTTTAAAGGGCAAAATCATGACTCTCAAGCCAATGTAAAATGAACACGAATCAGAGTTTATTTTGCTCACTACTTAATCTGAGAAACAGAAACATGTTACAACCAATTAAAAGGAAAACCTCAAGAGCAGACACATGCAGAGGCAATCAGCAATGTTAATATGAATTTGCTCAATAGGCACAAACCTGGCTTCTTTCATGGTGAGGAAAAGGAATTAATTATACTTCCATTGGACAAAATTAATTTTCATGTCTGTGGTCAAGAGTCATTTGTATTGATAACTAGGCCAGGTGGTACACGCCTGTAGTCTCAGCTACTCAGAAGGCTAAGAAGGGAAGATTGCTTGAGCCCAGGAGTACAAGTCCAGCCTGGGCAACATAGTAAGATCCCATCTAAAAAAAACATGAATCTGCTAAACTGCTTATAGTGTGTAAACTAGCTTAAGATGATGAAAGTTAGAGAAGAGTATACTGGATAGGGCACTAATTTTTCCTACATGTCAAAGTCATTCACAATTTTTCCTGGTTGTCTGTTTCCTCTCCTCAACCTGTAATCATAATAATCTCAAAAAAGTGTATTTTTGATCACCAAAAAAAGACTGGTCTCCTTAGGTTTGGCCTAATTATTACCATGGGGCAGCAAAATTGTTACTTAACCATAGATGCTTTATTGAGTTTGCTTTTGCACATTTAGAACTTTATATTATTGAATAACTACTGAGGCCACAAATTAATGTCTGCCTTAAAGTTTTCTTAAGTGATCTCAGATTTTTAAAAATCTTCTACTACTTGCCATTCTGAGGCTGGGAAACTAAGCTTTGGAAACTCTTTCTCCAGGTTTCCCCTGCAGTCTTGTCAAGTTTTCTGAGGGTGCTGGCCCATCTCACACCTGTAAACCAGGTACCAGCCAGTTTTCCTGGGAGAGCTTTCTCGGCATTGATTGGGACACTAAACAAAGTCAACTTGTGTTACCTAAAGTGGCTGGTCACGCTGGATTCAGTAAGAATCCTTCTCTAACATGACAACTCCAGATGAGACCCTAATCACACAATCAACTTTCCCAACTATATCTTGCTTAAGAAAATGAAAAAAGAGAAGGAAAAAGGGAAAACAGTTTCTTATTGAACCTATAGTGTTATGGGGAGTAAGGAGACTCAATAAAATTTCTGATCTCTAGGGGGAAAGGGTATCAGAGAGAATCAGATATCAATGAAGTAAGTTAACTTTATTTAAGAATAAATGAAATAAATTAATAAATTACATAATTTTATAATTAATAAATAACTGAAGTGAATTAGAAAGCAATGAGTTTTAAAATTCAGTTAACATGTTTCTCATTCTTTTCTTAAACTCACCAAAAGAACGTTATTCTTTTGGTTTTTTTTTTTAAGCAAAACACTTTATTTCTTAAAACACTTTTAAGTTTACAAAGAAATTGAGCAGACCATACAGAGTTTCCATGTACCACTCCCTCTCCACAGCCTCTCCTTGTAAGGGAGGGAAAATATCTTTTCCTTAGGCATTGCTAGGTTCATGGTTGAGGCCCCTATAACAAAAGACAGACAGATATTTAGTGTATGTTTTACATGATAATGAGCCTTTATAAGAAAATAAAGAGCCCAATAAATGGGTAAACCTGTGTATTTTTAATGCTAGGTTTGATGAAGAAGTGAATAGTTGTGGAGAAGTATGATTGGATGAAAATGCATGATCTAATGGTCATAAACTGGGGAAACATAGCAAGGCCTGTTTGTTCAGATTCTTCTCCACGTCCCTGTGTCTTGACAGATAGGGATATTCCTTTTCTCCAGTACAGGGAGGGCATCTCTTTAATAAGGGTCTTATGATCTGCTTTATGGGAAGGTCAGAAAATCCTTCCTAGGTGTGATATTATTTTAAATACATATTTATGTTGGTTTTTATCCATGATTCCTGACTCAGAACTCCCATAGCCCTTGTAATTTCTCCCCAAGGCAGGTTACAGAAAGTAAAAATGAACTCTAATCTTCCCCCACCTGTCTGTCTTAGAGTTGGCCATAAAGAAATTCTCAGACCTACCTTGTCTGATTGCAGGCCATAAGACCCCAGTTTCAAATGGGATCTTGCCCCATGCTCTGGAGGAAGGAACACTGCACAGAGAAGCCAAGAGGAGTCAGAACAGACAGGCCTTGTTGGGTTTGCCCACTCCATCTATTACCTTTTTGGCCAATCACATTTTTCTTTTTTTTAATTTTTATTTTTTGAGACAGAGTTTCACTCTGTCACCCAGGATGGAGTGCAGTAGCGTGATCTCGGCTCACTGCAACCTCTGCCTCCCGGTTCAACAGATTCTCCTGCTTCAGCTTTCCGAGTAGCTGGGATTACAGGAGCCCGTCACCACGCCCGGCTAATTTTTGTATTTTTTGCAGAGACGGGGTTTCACCATGTTGGCCAGGCTGGTCTCGAACTCCTGACTTCAGGTGATCCACCTGCCTCAGCCTTCCAAAGTGCGCACGGATTACAGGCATGAGCCACTGCGCCCAGCCCCGGTCACATTTCCACATGGGTGTTGATACTTTGGTAAAACCTATCCTATGAAGTCTCCATAAAAAGCCCATGGAGCCGGGCGCGGTGGCTCACGCCTGTAATCCCAGCACTTTGGGAGGCCGAGGCGGGCGGATCACAAGGTCAGGAGATAGAGACCACGGTGAAACCCTGTCTCTACTAAAAATACAAAAAATTAGCAGGGCGCCATGGCGGGCGCCTGTAGTCCCAGCTACTCTGGAGGCTGAGGCAGGAGAATGGCGGGAACCCGGGAGGCGGAGCTTGCAGTGAGCCGAGATCGCGCCACTGCCTTCCAGCCAGGGGGACAGAGCGAGACTCCTTCTCAAAAAAAAAAAAAAAAAAGCCCATGGAACAGGGTATGGAGAGTTTCCAGATAGCTGAACATATGGAGGTTCCTGGAGGGTTGCATGCTCAGGGAGGGCACGGAAGCTCTGTGCCCCTTCCACTATACCTCGCCCTATGCATCTCTTCATCGTGGTAATACTCTTTATAATAAGCCAGTAAATGTAAGTAAGCGTTTCCTGAGTTCTGCGAGCCTAGCAAATTAATCAAACTCATGGAGGGAGTCGTGGGAACCCTGATTTGCAGCCAATAGTTGAGAAGCACAGGCAAAACAACCTCGGGCTTGCCATCGGCATCAAAAGTGGGAGACAGTCTTATGGGAATGAGCCCTCAATCTGCTACATCTGCTGCTATCTTCAGGTAGATAGTTTTGAAACTAAATTGGAGGACACCCTGCTGGTATCTGCGGCAAAATCGCTTTCTTGCTGGTTGGGAGAAATCCCCACATATTCTGGGTTCACAAATGTCTTCTACGTTAATTCTTATGGTGTGAAAACAGAGCAAAAAACAATTTGAGTTTTTCCCACTGACCCTAGATTTTATGGCTTGCTCCAGGGGGAAGGGCAGAGGGAAAGTGAGTGTGACCTTCTAGTTTCTGCTGTTTTCTCAAATGCCAAGATGCTGTACTTTGAGTAGTGTGTCCTGAACCCCATCATCCTGTTATTAACATTTTATATTAGTTTGATAAATTTATTGGAATTGATGAACCAATCCTGATGTATTATTACCTGAAATCCACAGTTTATACAGATTTTCTTAGTTTTTTCTCTAATGTCCTTTTTCTCTTCCAAGAGCCTATCTAGGATACCACATTTATTTAGTCATTATATTTTTGATATTTCTTTCTTTTTTATTGTTGAATAATTCCATTGTTTGGATGTATGACAGTTTGTACATCCGTTTTGAAGGATATCTTAGTCTTGGTTGCTTCCAGTTTTTAGTGGAATTGTGAAAAAAGTTACCATAAACATTCATGTACAGGATTCTGTGTGGACATAAGTTTTCGAGTCAGTTACCTAGTAGTGAGACTTCTGAGTTGTACGGTAAAACAGCTTAGCTTTGTAAGAAAATGCCAAAAAAAAAAGATATAGTCTTCCAAAGGGACTATATCATATTCATGCCCACTAGCAGTGAATGGGAGTTGCTATTGCACCACATCCTCACCAGAATTTGGTGCTGTCAGTGTTCTGGATTTAGGTCATTCTAATAGGTGTGTGGTGTTATCTCATTGTTGTTTTAATTTGCATTTCCCTAATGATAAAGGATGTTGAGCATCTTTTGTG
>NW_016808133.1:1284762-1309695 GCF_001698545.2 Rhinopithecus bieti
TTTTTTTTTTTTTTTTTTTTGTCATTTGTACATCTTTGGTGAGGTGTCTGTTCAAGTCATATTTATATTTATTTATGTATTAGGCTGGGTCTCACTCTGTTGTCCAGACTGGAGTGCAGTGGCACAATCTCAGCTCACTGCAACCTCTGCCTCCTGGACTCAAGTGATCCTCCCACCTCAGCCTCCTGAGTAGCTGGGACCACAGGCACGTGTCACCGTGCCCAGCTAATTCTTTGTATTTTTGGTAGAGATGGGGTTTCACCCCATTGCCCAGGCTAGCCTCGAGCTCCTGAACTCAGCCAATTCTCCCACCTCGGCCTCCCAAAATGCTGGGATTACAGGCATGAGCCACCATGCCCAACCTTTTTCTTTCATAATTCAGCTGATTTTGGTCTTGTTGAAGGTCAGTATGCAGACATTATGAGCAATTTGTACACAATTCTTAATGCACATACCAAAAATTTAAGAAGCCATGTAGTTTTTAATTCTTTTCTAAACGATTAATTTGGTGACTTTCCAAGAAATTAATCCAGAAAAAGTTAAATCTAGAAAATTTACAGTCAAAAAAGATGTTGAGTACCAGTATCTTCAAAGGTTGGTAAGCTGTTACATTGTCTCAGTAATTCACATACTGATGTCATACATCATATATACCCAAATTTTCAAGCTTTCACAGCAAATTATTAATAACTAAGTTATTAAGAAAAGTGGAATGCTACAACCAAAAACACATATTCTGATAATGAGAACCAAGATCAAGGACCAGTTTTCTTTAAAACACAATTCTCCTAAAAACAACATGGGAATAGAAGGAATTTAAAATGTTCAAGGCAGATACACCATTCAGGATCAGCAATAGTTTTTGCAGCTTACCAGCAGCCTTGGGGACATCACAGCCTTCCATTGTTCCCCTCCAGTTTCTTCATGTTGTGGATCAGCTCCTCTCTTTCATTGTCCTATTGCTCCTGCTGCTGCCTGTAAATATACTTTTCTTCTGCCTGTTTCACATTCAAACGCCTTGAGCGAGGATATGAGTGATTCCGTTAGCCCCATCATCCAAGTTGCATTGAGTTGCCTGAGACTCTTGACCTTACAGATGACAGGCCAGCGTATAAATTAGCTAGCTCTGGAAAAGGCACCCACCCATGGTCCAATTACCTGTGAGCAGGTGGTGGGGGTCGCATGTGTCAGGCACGGAGTCTAAAGGGTAGGGCGCTTACCTTTAAGGTGTGCTCCCCGACTCTCAGAGGGGGCACAGTGCTTGTACAGGTTAGTTCAGGTTTTTCTTGGGCAAAGTGGGTCATAAGGTTTCTTCCATTAGTGATCCTCCCCCATCATCATCCTTGCTAATAAATATCTCCCCAAGAATACTCTAACATTTAAATAGAGAAACCCCTAAAGCACAAGGTCATTGAATCTAAATGAGTTTCTGGCTTGAGGGCCTATTTCTGCCTCAAATGCCATAGTACCTCCCAGAATTCTTTACTGCAACTGAGTAGAGACCTTAATGCTATTGTCTTCTCACTTTTATCACGTCAGAGCATGGGCATTGTAACTTGCAGGATGTATCAGTAGAATAAAAATTAAAAGAGGACCAGGTACAGAGGCTCATGCCCATAATCTCAGGACTTTGAGAGACCAAAGCAGGAGGATGGCTTAAGGTCAAGAGTTCAAGATCAGCCCCGGTAACATAGTGAGAACTTGTCTCTACAGAAAATTTAAAATTTAAAAGTATCTGGGTATGGTAGCATACACCTATAATCCCAGATACTCAGAAGGCTGAGGGAGGAGGATCACTTGAACCCAGGAGTTTGAGGCTGCAGTGAGTCATGATCACACCAATGCACTCCAGCTTGGGCGACATAGCTAGATCCTGTCTCTAAAATAAAATAAAATGAAACAAAAAGTAAAGAGGAGGAGAGTGCATTTTGGGTCTATCCACTCCAGACATGGGATTTCTCCTATTGGACATGCTACATTCCATTTCTAAAACTCACTTAGCCATGACAGCTGATAGATAAATCAATAGATAGTGCTTTATGCTTAATGATAATCTCAACGAACATTTGCATATGTCTTAGTTTTACATGCATGTAGCCTTACAACATCTCATGATATAGGCATCATTATGGTCACTATGTAGAGAAGCGAACTGAACTGACAAGGAGAAAAGTTAAGTAGTAATTTATCCAAGATGTCACAACTGGTAGGTGAACTCAAAATTTCAACCCCAATACTTTGAACTCAGTCTTTCCACTATGCTATGAAAAGGCTCAGGAAAAGTGACGCTATCACTGCCTCCTGAAGACATCTCTAACAGTAATATTGTGTGTACATCTAAGAAACGACCTCCAGTGAGTATGCAAGATGAGATGCAGTACGTGTGTGTATTTTTAGGATAAGATGATGTGACATTATATCTTTGGCACCTCATTTAAGTAGACCATGTTTCCTAAAAAGGAGACGTGGCTTTGTAACTTAAGCAAAGGTCTCTAAGAATCCTTCAGAAATATTAGGTTTTTTTTTTTTTTTAATGAGACTCTGTCTACAGAATAATTAACATTTCCCCTTCCTTTTCCTCTACGTTTAGTGAGGAACATAACTTCATGGGGTCCAAAGCAAGATATTTATCAAATAAGAGGAAAAAAGTGTGATGTCAGCCAAGTCTGACCCTGGAATATTCCTCCCTTTTCTTTGTGTGTACTTTAAAATTTACCTCAATCCAGAACCAAAATATTTCCCTGCTGTTGTGCCCAGATCTTTCTCATCTCTGTTTGATGGCTTTCTGCTTCACAGCAAAAATCACAGGGGCAATTGTAATTAGAGTGCAGTCACATCTGCATTTCAAATGAGCTCAATCCATTTTGGTTCTCATAATTTTGAGGGCTGAATAAATAGTGCTCTTCCAGTTGTGAATGGCTGCAATATGGAGCCTCAGGAGAGAGGGAAACTGTAGGGTTTGACATGCTCTGAACTATTCCTGGCAACCGCAGTGCTGCTTTGAGGGCTCATTACAAACCTAGATATTATTCTCTTTGCAACGTTTTGAAATGGTCCTGAAGAGTTCATCTTTAAGCTGGAGCAGTTTTATCTGGTTATCTTAACCTTCACACAACAGTAATCCACTCTTTCCTCAAGAGAATCACTTAGAAAAACATATCCTTCACTTGTGACAGGCAACATACCTGAAATGTCAACATTAGTAATTTACAAAAAAACTGGCAACTTATTGTTTTGGTTTTTGTGTAAGACACCTGTCATGGAGGGAGGTGAAGCATGATTACTGTTCCAAAGGCCATTGTAGAATTGCTTGGGTTTAGTCATTGAGTCACAAAGACCTTGCATCAAAATCAAAGGCTAAATTCTTGTTTCTGTCAGTAGGCAATTTAGGTGTCCTGAACAACCCTTCTGATAGAAATAACTACATTGTTGAATAAACACTACATTTTTCCTTTAGAATGCATTGCTGGATGGCACCGAGGTAAGATATCCACAGAGATACAAAACAAAGCATAACCAGGACCCTTGGGACTCAGACAAATGCAAAGTTAGCTTTCACCTTGAAGGTTTCTGCTGAAAACTGGAATACTTGAGCTTCTGCTTTGAGGACAACATAAGCATGAAAGGCAAGATTAAAATCCTAGGGCCCAACCCAGTGAAGGACTTGATGCAAAATACCTGCATAACCCTGAGACCCCAAAGGGCTATAATTTAAATGTTAGGGTGAACTAAATATAAACCCTAGTGTGCAGAAAGTAAAGCCAGGAAACTTACCTATCTAGACTTGGTGCTAAACAACAACAACAATAACAAAATTCCTCTGAGAATACATAATTAAGATATTATAAGGGTTTTTAGTCCAAATTCACATAACATCTGCAACCACCAAAAATCACAAATAGATGAATATATTCAAAGTGGTCCCAGGTTGGTAACACCTCTAGCATGCTGTAAAAAGCAGAGGCAAATTCTCTTTGATAGACTTCAGTGTCAAGCCAGCTTCTAAGAAGTCAAGGAAATCCACCTTCTGGATGCAAGGAAATTAGCCACTCACAGCACCAATACGAAAACCTATAAGGAAATAAGGTACTGTGTGTGAGAATTAGCAGCTCCAGACAGCTGAAACAAATCCTCAAAAAGAACTTGAAAATATGGGCTAGGAAATGGATTTCCCATAATGACCATGAAGATATTTAAAAACCAAATAGAACTGCTAAGATTTAGAAAGCAATAAAGAAAATGAAAACTCAATGGATGGATTAACCAGTAGATTAGATAAGGCTAGAGAGAAATTTAAGGAACTTGAAGATAGGCCAAAAATATTTTTCAGAATGCAGTTTAGAAAGATAAAGGAAAACAAAACATGAAAGAGGAGATAGAAACAAAGGCTAAAATGATAGGCTATAGCGTATGTCTTAACAAAAAGTACCAACAGGAGATAGGGAGAATGGGTAATATTTTAAAAGACTATAAGAAATTTTTTAGAATTGTGGAAGGACACCAGTTTTCAGGTCCGGGGAACTCAATGAATTCCAAAATTGATAGCATATGAAAGGTTTGCTATGTAAGAAAGAAAGATAAGCAAAGAAATTGGTGAATATGTACATCTACAATACAAAGCAATGTCAATAATATCTAATTTATAGGTCAAAAATAGTCTATTATTAAAATTCTGGACAACATATAATATAATTTGAAGGGATGTTAATTATTATTAAAGTTTTCTAAGGTCGTCCTCCTACTGTTCAAGAGGAGGTTAAAGATGCTGCTTTAGTCTTCATAAGCTAAAAGTATATACTGGAAGATCTAGTGCAGCTATTATGAGGCTAGAAACTGCTCTAAAAAGAATAGAAATAGCAAATGCATCTTTATTGCAGTAGTACAAATAACAGCAAAAGGTTGAAAACAGCCCATATGTTCAGTAGTAAGTAGATGACTCGTTGAATACACTATGAAACATCCACACAACAGAGTTCCTTTACAACAATGAAAATATGATTTCCAAACAAAGTAGAAAGAAAAAATAGGATGGTATGTGGAGGAGAAAACCCTCAATCAATCCAAAAGATGGCAAGAAAGGGACAAAGAAAACACAAATATAAAAAAGTGGGTGAACAGAAGCATATGATAAGATTATAGAAAAGAATCCAAATCTGGTACATTGGCAACTACATTAATGCAAATGAACTAAATTATATAGTTGGAAGCAGGTATTGAATTGGGTTAAAAGCATTCTATGCATATGCCTATTACAAGAGGTATACCTAAAACATAAAGATCTCAAATTATTGAAAGCCAAAGAGTGGAAATACATATACAAGGTGAATATTATCCCCCTAAAGCTGACAAATAGACACTAAAGAAAATAAGTTTTGCTAGATATTTTACTAGCTATAATGATAAAAGGTACAATCCATAAAAATGAACTTTTAGGACCTTAATGTTTAACTTCAAAATACATAAAGCAAAGATTAATATATCTGGTAGAAAAAAATATGAAAATTTGTCTCAAAATGGGATATTTAAAATCTCTGTAGATTATTGTAATTGATAAATCAAGTAAATCAGATGTTAATAAGTATATAGAATATTTGAACAGCACATTTTACAAGGTTTAATAATCTTGTTGAGAGAGAGAGAGAAACATTATACCTCAAAACTAGAGAAAACATCATTTTAAAAGACAGACAGGTAGGTGACTGGCAAGATGGCCAAATAGGAACAGCCCTGGTCTACAGCTCCCAGCGAGATCCATGCAGAAGGCGGATGATTTCTGCATTTCCAACTGAGGTACCAGGCTCATTTCATTGGGACTGGTTAGACGGCGAGCTGAAGCAGAGTGGAGCATCACCTCACCCTCAGGAAGTGTGAGGGGTTGGGGAACTCACTCCCCTAGCCAAGGGAAGCCACAAGGGACTGTGCCATGAGAAGCTGTGAACTCCAACCCAGGTACTATGCTTTTCCCATGGTCTTCGCAACCCGCAGACTAGGAGATTCCCTTGGGTGCCCAGGGCCCTGGGTTTCAAGCACAAAACTGGGCAGCTATTTGGGCAGACACCTAGCTAGCTACAGTGTGCTTGGAACAGCAGTGAGAGAGAACCATTCACTCCCCTGGAAAGGGGGCTGAAGCCAGGGAGCCAAGTGGTCTAGCTCAGTGGATCCCACCCCACGGAGCCCAGCAAGCTAAGATCCACTAACTTGAAATTCTCATTGCCAGCACAGCCATATGAAGTCGACCAGGCACGATTGAACTTGGTAGGGGGAGAGGCATCTGTCATTACTGAGGCTTGAGTAGGTGGTTTTCCCCTCACAGTGTAAACAAAGGCGCTGGGAAGTTCAAACTAGGCAAAGCCCACCTCAGCTTGGCAAAGCCACTGTAGCCAGACTGCCTTTTTAGATTCCTCCCCTCTGGGCAGAGCATCTCTGAAAGAAAGGCAGCAGCCCCAGTCAGGGGCTTACAGATAACTCCCAGCTCCCTGGGACAGAGCACCTGGAGGAAGGGGCAACTGTGGACACAGCTTTAGCAGACTTAAACGTTTCTGCCTGCTGGCTCTGAAGAGAGCAGTGGATCTCCCAGCACAGCGCTCAAGCTCTGCTAAGGGACAGACTGCCTCCTCAAATGGGTCCCTGACCCCCGTGCATCCTGACTGGCAGACATCTCCCAGCAGGGGTCAACAAACACCTCATACAGGAGAGCTCCAGCTGGCATCTGGCTGGTGCCCCTCTGGGACGAAGCTTCCAGAGGAAGGAACAGGTAGCAACCTTTGCTGTTCTGCAGCCTCTGGTGGTGATACCCAGGCAAACAAGGTCTGGGGTGAACCTCCAGCAAACTCCGGCAGACCTGCAGCAGAAGGACCTGACTTTTAGAAGGAAAACTAACAACTGTAAAGGAATAGCATCAACATCAACAAAAAGGACGCCCACACAGAAACCCCATCTGAAGGTCACCAACATCAAAGACCAAAGGTAGATAAATCCACGAAGATGAGGAAAACCAGCACAAAAGGTTGAAAATTCCAAAAACCAGAATGCTTCTTCTCCTCCAAAGGATCACAACTTCTCGCCAGCAAGGGAATAAAACTGGATGGAGAATGAGTTTGACAAATTGACAGAAGTAGGTTTCAGAAGATTGGTAACAAACTCCTCTGAGCTAGAAGAGCATGTTCTAACCCAACGCAAGGAAGTTAAGAACCTTGAAAAAGGTTAGAGGAATTGCTAACTAGAATAACCAGTTTAGAGAAGAACATAAATGACCTGATGGAACTGAAAAACACAGCACAAGAACTTAGTGAAGCATACACAAGTATCAACAGCTGATTCAGAGATTGAATATCAACTTAATGAAATAAAGTGTGAAAACAAGATTAGAGAAAAAAGAATGAAAAGGAATGAACAAAGCCTCCAAGAAATATGGGACTATGTGAACAGACCAAACCTACATTTGATCAGTGTACCTGAAAGTGATGGTGCGAATGGAACCAAGTTGGAAAACACTCTTCAGGATATTATCCAGGAGAACTTCCCCAACCTAGCACGGCAGGCCAACATTCAAATTCAGAAAATACAGAGAACACCACAATGATACTCCTCGAGAAGAACAACCCCAAGACACATAATCGTCAGATTCACCAAGGTTGAAATGAAGGAAAAAATGTTAAGGACAGCCAGAGAGAAATGTCAGGTTACCCACAAAGGGAAGCCTATCAGACTAAGAGCAGATCTCTCTGCAGAAACCCTACAAGTCAGAAGAGACTGGGGGCCAATATTCAACATTCTTAAAGAATTTTCAACCCAGAATTTCATATCCAGCCAAACTAAGCTTCATAAGTGAAAGAGAAATAAAACCCTTTATAGAGAAGCAAATGCTGAGAGCTTTTGTCACCACCAGGCCTGCCTTACAAGAACTCCTGAAGGAAGCACTAAATATGGAAAGGAAAAACTGGTACCAGCCACTGGAAAAACATACCAAATTATAAAGACCATTGACACTATGAAGAAACTGCATCAACTAACGGGCAAAACAACCAGCTAGCATCATAATGACAGAATTAAATTCACACATAATAATATTAACCATAAATGTAAATGGGCTAAATGCCCCCAATTAAAAGACACAGACTGACAAATTGGATAAAGAATCAAGACCCATCAGTGTGCTATATTTAGGAGACCCATCGCACATGCAAAGACACACATAGGCTCAAAATAAAGGGATGGAGGAATATTTACCAAGAAAATAGAAATTAAAAAAAAAAAGGCAGGGGTTGCAATCCTAGTCTCTGATAAAACAGCTTTAAACCAACAATTATCCAAAAGACAAATAATGGCATTACATCATGGTAAAGGGATCAATCCAACAAGAAAGCTAACTATCCTCAATATGTATGCATCCAATACAGGAGCACCCAGATTCATAAATCAAGTTCTTAGAGACCTACAAAGAGGCTTAAACTCCCACACAAGAATTATGGGAGACTTAAATACCCCACTGTCAATATTAGGCAGATCAGCAAGGCAGAAAATTAGTAAAGATATTCAGGATTTGAACTCAGCTTTGGACCAAGCAGACCTGATAGACATCTACAGAACTCTCCATCCCAAATCACTGGAATATTCATTCTTCTCAACACCACATCACACTTATTCTAAAACTGACCACATGATTGGAAGTAAAACACTCCTCAGCAAGTGCAAAAGAACAGAAATCATAACAAACAGTCTCTCAGACCACAGTGCAATCAAATTAGAACTCAGGATTAAGAAACTCACTCAAAACTACACAACTACAGGGAAACTGCACATCCTGCTCCAGGGTAAATAACAAAATCAAGGCAGAAATAAATAAGTTCTGTGACACCAATGAGAACAAAGACTCAACATACCAGAATCTCTGAGACACAGTTAAAGCAGTGTTTATAGGGAAATTTATACCACTAAAAGCCCAAAAGAGAAAGCAGGAAAGATCTAAAATCGACACCCTAACATCACAACTCAAAGAACTAGAGAAGCAAGAGCAAACGAATTCAAAAGCTAGCAGAAGACAAGAAATAAATAAAATCAGAGCAGAACTGAAGGAGATAGAGACACGAAAAAACCTTCAAAAAAATCAATGAATCCAGGAGCTGGTTTTTTGAAAAGATTAACAAACCAGACTGCTAGCCAGACTTATAAAGAACAGAGAGAAAAATCAAATAGACACAATAAAAAATGGTAAAGGGGATATGACCACCAATCCCACAGAAATACAAACTATCATCAGAGAATACTATAAACACCTCTATGCAAATAAACTAGAAAATATAGAAATTGATAAATTCCTGGACACTTACACTCTCCGAAGAGTAAACCAGGAAGAAATAGAATCTCTGAATAGACCAATAACAAATTCTGAAATTGAGACAATAATTAATAGCCTACCAACCAAAAAATGTCCAGGACCAGACAGATTCACAGCCAAATTCTGCCAGAGGTACAAAGAGGAGCTGGTATCATTCCTTCTGAAACTATTTCAAGCAATAGAAAAAGAAAGATTCCACACTAACTCATTTTATAAAGCCAGCACCGAGCTGATGTGAAAACCTGGCATAGTCATTACAAAAAAAGAAAATTTCAGGCCAATATCCCTGATGAATATCAATGCAAAAATCCTCAATAAAATACTGGCAAACCAAATCCAGCAGCACATCAAAAAGCTTATCTACCATGATCGAGTTGGCTTCATCCCTGAGATGCAAGGCTGGTTCAACATATACAAATCAATAAACCTAATCTATCACATAAACCACATGATTATCTCAATAGATGCAGAAAAGGCCTTCTATAAAATTCAACACCACCTCATGCTAAAATCTCTCATTAAATTAGGTATTAACAGAACGTATCTCAAAATAATAAGAACTATTTATGACAAACCCACAGCCAATATCATACTGAATGTGCAAAAGCTGGAAGCATTCCCTTTGAAAATCGGCACAAGATAAGGATGCCCTCTCTTATCACTCCTATTCAACACAGTATTGGTAGTTCAGGCCAAGGCAATCAGGCAGGAGAAAGCAATATGGGGTATTCAAATAGGAAGACAGAAAGTAAAATTGTCTCTGTTTTCAGATGACATCGTTGTATATTTAGAAAACCCCATCGTCTCAGCCCAAAATCTCCTTAAGCTGATAAGCAACTTCAGCAAAGTCTCAGGATAGAAAATCAATGTGCAAAAATCACAACCATTCACATGCACCAATAATAGATGAACAGAGAGCCAAATCATGAGTGAACACCCATTCACGACTGCTACAAAGAGAATAAAATACCTCGGAATACAACTTACAAAGGATGTGAAAAACCTCTTCAAGGAGAACTACAAACCACTGCTCAAGGAAATAAGAGAAGACACAAACAAATGGAAAAACATTCCATGCTCATGGATAGGAAGAATCAATATCTTGAAAATGGCCATGCTGCCCAAAGTATTTTGTAGATTCAATGCTATCCCCATCAAGCTACCATTGACTTTCTTCACAGAATTAGAAAAAACTACTTTAAATTTCGTATGGAACTGAGAAAGAGCCTGCATATCCAAGACAATCCTAAGCAAAAATAACAAAGCAGGAGGCATTATGCTACCTGACTTTGAACTATACTACAAGGCTACAGTAACCAAAACAGCATGGTACTGGTACCAAAACAGATATATAGACTAATGGAACACAACAGAGGCCTCAGAAATAATGCCACACATCTGTCAAAGATCAACCATCTGATCTTCGACAAACCTGACAAAAACAGGCAACAAGGAAAGGATTCCCTGTTTAATACATGGTGTTGGGAAAATTGGCTAGCCATATGCAGAAAACTGAGACTGAAACCCCTTCCTTACACCTTATACAAAATTAACTTGAGGTGGATTAAATACTTAAATATTAAAGACCTAAACCATAAAAGCTAGAGAAAACCTAGGCATACCATTCAGGACATAGCAATGGGCCCAAAGACCCTTCATGACTAAAACACTAAAGCATGGCAAACAAAAGCAAAATTGGACAAATGGAATCTATTTAACTAAAGACTTCTTCACCAGCAAATAAACTATCATCAAGAGTGAAAAGGCAACCTACAGACATGGAAGACAATTTTTGCAATCTACTCATCTGACCAGAGGGCTTAATATAAAGAATCTCAGCGGAACCTGAAAAAAATTTACTAGAAAAATCAAACAACCCCTCCAAAAGAGTGGGTGACAAATATGAACTCGACACCTTCTCAAAAGAAGACATTTATGTGACCCAACAAACATCTGGAAAAAGTTCATCCATCACTGCGTCATTAGAGAAATGCGCAAGATCAAAACCACAATGAGATACCATCTCACACCTGTTTTAGAATGGGCGATCATTAAAATTGTGGAAACAACAGATGCGGAAGAGGATGTGGAGAAATAGGAGCTTTTACCTGTTGGGTGGGAGTGTAAATTAGTTCACCCATTGTGGGAAGACAGTGGTGGGTGATTCCCCACTCAGGATTAGAACCAGAAAATAACCATTTGAACCCAGTATGCTCATTAATAGTATATACCCAAAGGGATTATAAGTCCATTCTACTATAAGACACATTGCACAGGAGTTTATTGCAGCACCTGTTAAACAATACAAAGACTGGAACAACGCAAATGTCCCATCACGTGATAGCCTGGATACAGAACAAAATGTGGCACATATACACCACACCCGCGAAATAGTATGCCAGCCATAAAAAAGATGAGTTCATGTCCTTTGCAGGAACATGGGGTGAAGCTGGAAACAACATTCTCAGGAAACTACACCACAGGAACAGAAAACCAAACACCACATCCGTTGTCACTTCAACTGGGACGTTGGACAATATAAACATGGACACAAGGGAGGGGAACATCACATGGGGCCTCTGTCGGAGTGAGGGGCTAGGGAAGGGATAGCATTAGGAGAAATACCCAATATAGATGACAGGTTGATGGGTCCCGCAAACCACATGACATGTGTATACCTATGTAACACACCTGCATGTTCTGCACATGTGTCCCAGAACTTAAAGTATAACAAAAAATTAAGACGGGGCGCGGTGGCTCAAGCCTATAATCCCAGCACTTTGGGAGGCTGAGACAGGCGGATCACAAGGTCAGGAGATTGAGACCATCCTGGCTAACACAGTGAAACCCCGTCTCTACTAAAAAATACAAAAAAACTAGCCGGGCGAGGTGGCGGGCACCTGTAGTCCCAGCTACTCGGGAGGCTGAGGCAGGAGAATGGCGGGAACCCGGGAGGTGGAGCTTGCAGTGAGCTGAGATCCGGCCACTGCACTCCAGCCTGGGCGACAGAGCGAGACTCCATCTCAAAAAAAAAAAAAAAAATTAAAAAGAAGTAAAACAAACATTTTTAAAAGTTTTAAAAAAGTAGACATACAGAATGCCTGTGAAAATTGACCTTCTCCTAGGTTATGATGGTATTCCCACCAACTTTTGAGGATTGCATTTTACGGGAACACTTTCTTTGAGTACACGCAATTACGTTAGAGAACATTAACAACAATAAGAAGCACCCAGAGAAAACTATATATGTAGACATTAAAAATAGGCTTCTTTAAAAAAAAGAAATTGTGTATATTTATGGTATACAACATGATATTTTGATGTCCAAAATAGACTCGTGAGCCACTCCTTTGTCCAATTAAAAAAAAAAGAAATGATAAATATTTAGACATAAATAATGATAAAAATAATACATATCAAACTTGTGGGACAGCCAAAACAGTACTCTCTTAACTTAAGTATTAACTAGAAGAAAGAATGTCTAAAATAAGGAGACAAGCATCCAACTTAACTTTAAGAGAAAGAGCACAGCAGAATACATCCATAGAAAGTAGAAGAAAAGTTATCATAGCACTATTCACAATACCAAAGGTATGGCATTGACTTCAGTGTCCGTCAATGGGTGATTAGATAAAGAAAATGTGATATATATAGAATGGAATACTATTTAGCGATAAAAAAGAATGAAATCATGTCTTTTGCAGCATCATGGATGGAACTGGTGAAACAAGTTGAATACAAAGACAAATATCACATGTTCACCTTTGTAAGTGGGAGCTACATAATGTGTATACGTGGATGTGAGTGTGGAATGACAGACAGTAGAGACTCAGAATGGGCGGGGTGGATAATGAGATATTATTCAATAGGTACAATGCACATTGTTTGAGTGATGGATACCGTAAAAGCCCTGACTTCATCACTATGCAATAAATCCATGTAACAAAATTATACTTGTACCCCAAAAATTTACACAATTTTTTAAAAAGAAAGTAGAAGGAGAGAATGATAAAGCAGACAGTAAAGATAAAGAAAACAAACGTGCCTTAGAAAGGAACCATAAAACCAAAAGTTAGTTGTTTGAAAAAGTTTAATGAATAGAAAATCTCTGTTGATATTTACTAAGGGAAGGAAGGAAGGAAGGAAGGAAGGAAGGAAGGAAGGAAGGAAGGGAGCGAGGGAGGGAGGGAGGAAGGAAGGAGAAGGGAAGGAAGGAAGGAGAGAGAGAAGGAAGGAAGGAGAGAGAGAAGGAAGGAAGGAGAGAGAGAAGGAAGGAAGGAGAGAGAGAAGGAAGGAAGGAAAGAGAGAGAAAGAAAAGAAAGAAGGAGAGAAAGGAAGGAAGGATGGATCAGAAGGAAGGAAAGATGGAAGGAAGGAAGGAGAGAGAGAGAAGGAAGGAAGGAAGGAAAGCAAGCAAGCAAGCAAGCAAGCAAGCAAGCAAGCAGGAAAGCAGACAAGAAAGGCTCTAGCGAAGTAAGTTAGAAAGGACACTGCTGAGACAATAGAATAATATTCTTTTGTTTTTGTTTTTTTGAGACAGAATCTTGCTTGGTCACCAGGCTGGAGTACTATGGCGTTATCTCAGCTCACTGCAAGCTCCGCCTCCCTGACTCAGCCTCCCGAGTAGCTGGAACTACAGGCATGTGCCACCACGCCTGGCTGATTTTTTTGTATTTTAGTAGAGGTGGGGTTTCACCATGTTGGCCAGGATGGTCTCGATCTTCTGACCTCGTGATCTGCCCACCTCAGTCTCCCAAAGCGTTGGGATTACAGGCGTGAGCCACCACATCCGGCCAATAAGAGAATATTCTTAACACCTCTATGCCAGTGTACTTTTAAAATTAATGAATTGGGCAAATATTTTTTAAAATACAGTTTATCAAGAAGAAATAGAAAATAGGAAGAGTCTTAAAATGATTGAGGAGATTGAATCAGTTGTTGAAAAGTCTTCCCTCAAAGAAAACACTAGTCCCAGTTGGCTTCACCAGGAGTTTCTGCAAAAATACAGAAAAAAAGAATTTCAATCTTACTACACCTTTGCCAGATCATTAAAGAAGAGAAAAAATCTCCATTCACTTTGTGAGGTGGGCCTGACTTTGATACCAAAAATCCAATAAAGAACAAAATGAGAAAGTAAAATTGTAGGTCAATCTCACCCGTGAGCATAGATGCAAAAATCCTCAACAAAACAAATGAAATTCAGCAATATATAAAAAGATGAACACATCATGACCAATTAATGGTTAATTCTCAGAATAAAAGGTTAGTTTAATATTATAAAAGTGATTTATGAAATTCACTGTAGCAGATCAAAAGATTAAAAATCATATCATTATCTCAACAGATACAGAAAAGCATTTGAGGAAGTTCCATATCTAGTGATGGCAAAATCTCTTAGCATACTATAAAGAGAAGGCAACTGTCACAACCCAATAGATAACAAACATCATATCTAATGGCAAAATGTTGAAAACATTCCCTTTAAGATTAGGAGCAAGACAAAAGTAGTTAGCTTTCCATTCAACATTTGACTGTGAAATATGTCTTCATATCCTTCTAAGAACACAGTGGAAAAACATGTGTATATTATGCTACCATTGTGTGGATATGACTACATAGATATGTCATGCTTACATATGAATGAATGCTTACATTCAAATAAAACATGAAAGGTAAGTTTAAATGGCCCACTTCCATTCAATATTTTACTGGATATGCTAGAGCAAGCAATAAGGCAAGCAAAAGGAAATATATAAATATGTAAAAGGGGAAACAAAACTGTCGTTATTTGCTATACTATGATTGTATAAGTAGGAAATGTAAAAGAAACCACAGATAAATTATTTTAACTAATAAGAGAGTTAAAGGGTTGCTGGATAAAGTTAGTATGCAAAATTTCCCAATGGTGAGGGGTTTTGTAATATCTAGCAAAATTACACGTGCATTTACCCTTTCAACCAGAAATCCTGTTTTTATCAAAACCCATATGTCAATGACAACCTAGCAAAATGAAAAGAACGCACAAGACTGGTCATTACTGCATTATTTGCAGTAGCAAAGAATGGAAATAATACAACTGTCCATCAGCAAGAAGCTGGTTGAATAAACTGGTTGCATATGGCATATCCGCACGATTGAGTACTTGCAGTTAAAACAGGAATGAGGGGCCAGGCACGGTAGCTCATGCCTGTAATACCCAACGCTTTGGGAGGCCAAGGCGGGCGGATCACGAGGTGAGGATCCTGTCTCTACCAAAAATACAAAATATTAGCACGCTCCAGTAATCCCAACTACTCAGGAAGTTGAGGCAGGAGAATTGCTTGAACCCGGGAGGTGGAGGTTGCAGTGAGCCAACATCAGGCCACTGCACTCCAGCCTGGGTGACAGAGCGAGACTTCATCTGAGACACACACACACACACACACAGGAATGAGGGCTGGGTGTGGTGGTGCACATCTGTAATCCCAGCACTTTGGGAGGCCCAGGTGGGAGGATCACTTGAGGTCAGGAGTTTGATACCAGCCTGGCCAACATGGTGAAACTCCGTCTCTACTAAAAATACAAAAAAATTAGCTGGGCATGGTGGCACATGCCTGTAATCTCAGCTACTCAGTTGGCTGAGGTGGGAGGATTACTTGAGCCCTGAAGGCCAAGGTTGCAGTGAGCCAAGATTGCGCCACTGCACTCTAGCCTGGGTGACAGAGTGAGACTCCATCTCAAAAAAAAAAAAAAAAAAAAAAAAAGAGATATGTGTTTATACCCTGCTATGAAATATGTCTTCATACCCTTCTAAAAACAAGATGGAAAAACATGTGTATATTATGCTACCATTGTGTGGATATAACTATATAGCTATGTCAACTTACATTCAACTAAAACAAGAAAGAAAAATTTAAAACTGAAAACAGAGAGTTTAACTCTAAGGAAAGGAACAGGAGGAAAAGAAAAATGAAAACTAGACCTCTCTGAATACAACTTGTTTTGTAGATTTGATTTTGAAAATATGGAAATGTTTTACATAATTATGAAACAAAATTAAATAATTCCTAGAAATCAAAAGCAAAATAAAACAAATTTAACTGTATATTGAGTTGTTGGCATAACCAGATAGAAAGAAATTATCCTAATTGACTTTAAAACATAATTTGATGATACATTTCTAAAGAAATGTATCCTAAGAACAAAAATAACTCTAAAATATGTAATCACATTGCTAATAAAAATATTGCTATTAGCACTTCAAAACAAATATAGATAGCTGAGAGAGAGAGAGAGAGAGGAGAGAGAGAGAGAGTGAGATGAACAAATAAGCAACTATGTAGATGTGGTTAGGAACTAAGATTTCACTGTCAAATGTAAAATCAAAGTTAATTAACTCACAACATACTTAATATTTTATCATTTAAAATCTTAGCTTTGTCCATTGAAAAGGTCTTGAGCCAATGACTACCCATTAGCAAGCAGTGCTTCTAACACCAGAATGACATCTTTAAATATCATTTCTGACCCTCAAGAACCAGGGCTCCTTGGTGATGGGTGATTCTAGGTCTGGGCCAGGAAATATACAAGTTGGCAGCCAACAGCAAGGAAGCTGTCAAAAACAGCGGGGGTTGCATAAAAGGGACTCAGGAGCGAACTGCACAAACCCCCAGGGGCCAAACAAAGGAAACATTTGAGCATTACCAAATATAATAACAACTAGGGAAACTAGGGATTTAAACACAGCGCGTATATTAAATTCATGAGCTGTTAGTGATTGAAAAAAAAAAACACACAAATGAACATAGGAAAACCCCTTCCTTGGTCACCTTTAAGGATACTAGGAATCCATTACTTTGAAAGGTGATGTATAACCTTTTCCTCAAAACAACCAAATAGTTGATGAGAAAAAGTTTCCCTTTATTACTATTTATACATGAAGGAATGAAAAATTAGAGTATCTTATTTTTGGAAACCCTAATGAGCATCAGTGATTACTAACATCACAAAAACACACAACCAGATATTACATGCCTTGTGATGGAAGTATTCTGTGACTGCCTGTCAAGTTATTCCTCCCACCCCACCAACAAAATGGCAAACTTGAATCTGAACAGGCCTTAAGAGCTAGCTATCAATTGACAGGAAAAACAGAGACAGAAGAACATATTAACCCCACAGAGATGCAATTAGCTAAATCCAAACCAAGGTACATCATAAAGGCCAAATGGCGCAGTTTCTTCAACAAATAAAACTGCAAGGAAAAAAAAAGTGGAGTCTGGGGAGAGGGGGCAGCAGCCCCACAATTTCATTAGCGGCCCAAACTTCTTCTATTTTTCTGTTCCTCCATCATCCTTACGTTGAGACTCCCACCATTAAGGTCGAGAGCAGGCTGCTACATCTCCAGATACTGTATCCATGTGTATTCCACGTCTAGGAAGGAAGGAGGAAAGGGCCCAATTCTTGGGAAACTTTGTCTGTTTTCAAGCTCTTTTCAGGGACTTCTAATCCTGACTCGAGTGGTATTAGGTTTCCTGGAACCCCCAGCTACAAGAGAGTCAATGGAGATGAATGTTTTTTTAACTTGGCACATTGTCTCTTGAAAAACATTAGTGTTCGATTGTTTAAGGCGAAGGGGAGAACGGATATTGAGCAGCAGGCTTCCATGGTCTCTGGCAGGGATAAATTTGTTTTGTCCCAGTGCCACTGCTTCAGTGGATGAGATAGAGACATGGCTGGAGTCCAGATCACAGCTTATGGCTTGGAACAGAAGGACATTTCCGACTTTGAAGGAAATCTGAGATTGCTTTTGCATTAGTACACTATTTGAACCAAAGGAGCTAACCAGCTACAGTCTTCATGTAATAACGTCCACAGTCATAAACTGTCTTCCTCTCTTCCCTAAATTCTGATATCTTTACTCTAATGCCATTAAACATAAAGAATTGTCATCGACTCTACAAGTTTAATTTGCTGCTTTTTAGACATTGATGCCCATTATAACCTCTATTTGGAGGTGTTCGTCCCTTCTTAGATATGTCATATAAAAATAGAACGACATCCTTTTTATTTCAATTTAAATGTTTCTCCTACTTCAACAGAGTACTGAGAATGAAATAAAATCATATTATTAATACCATCAAGTCTTAAAATTTATAGTTATTACTAGTCTTCTATCTACCCTAGAGAATTAAGCTGAAGTCTAGAAATCCATGTCTTTGTATCTCTCCCTATCTTCCTTCTATCATAGGAGAAAAGAGGATTTTTTAAAAATTAATATGCTTTATTTTTTAAAGCATGTTATATGTTGAATTGTGTCCCTTCACCCAAAGATATGTAGAACGTCCTGGTACCTTTGAATGTGACCCCATTTGAAAATGGGGTCTTTGCACATGATCAAGTTAAGATAAGGGCATTAGGGTAAGCCATAATCCAATAATGACTGGCATTCTTTAAAAAGGGTAAATTTGGACACAGACACAGACATGTGCAGAAGGAAGACAATGGGAGGATAATTCTGTAATGACAGAGCCTAAGAGGACTGATGTAGCTGTCAGCCAAGGAACGTCAAGGACTGCCAGCCACCTCCACAAGCTGGGAAGAGGCAAGAAAGGACTCTACCCAGAGTCCGTAAGGGATCCTGGCCCTGCCAACACCTTGATTTTGGATTCTAGCCTCCAGAACTTTGAAGCAGTAAATGTTTGTTTGAAGCAACCCAGGTACATGGCTGCGGCAGCCCTAGCAAACTATTACAGAGCAGTTTTAGGTTAGCAGAAAAATCGAGCAGAAAGTTAAGCAATTCCTGTATAATGCCTTGTGCACACTGATACAGACTTTCCCCTATTATTTACATCTTGCATTAGTGTGGTACAATTGTTACAATTGGTGAACCAATATGGATATGTTACTATTAACTAAGGCTCAAGGTTTACAATAGGGTGGCTTCTTGTGTTGCATATTCTGTTGTTCTTGTGTGGACATGTTTTCAATGCATTTGGGTAAATACCAAGGAGCGTGATCCCTGGATTGTATAGCAAGAGTATGTTTACTTTGTAAGAAACCGCCAAACTGTTTTTCAAAGTGGCTATATCATTTTGCATTTCTCCCAGCAATGAATGAGCATTCCTGTTGCTTGCCAGCATTTGATGCTGTCAGTGTTTTGGATTTTAGCCATTCTAATAGGTGTGTAATTCTGAGAACAAAAACTGTTTCTCTATACTCACACAACATTCACTTCTGACCCCAGAGGTGGGTCTTTTCCACACAAAATTCAATTAAATCTTGACACTATCTACCTGGAGTTAACATCAGACCCACCAGTTAAGGGCTCAGTCCCACAGGGCTGTCCCCACTTCAGATGCCAACTGCAAGTCCCCAAACAACTTGTCTTTCTGACTAGCTATAAATTCATGGGGTTCCCACAATCCCCTCCTCAGTTTCAATAACCTGCTAGAATGGCTTATTTAGTCATTCTAATTTAGAGAAACACTTGGCTTATGTTTACTGGCTTATTATAAAGGATACAACACAGAAATAGCCATAGGGCAAGTTATGGGGGATGGCAGGGAAGGTGTACAGAGCTTCCATGCCCTCTCCAGGCGTGGAAGCCTCCCAAGCACCTTGATATATGCACCAACCTGGCAGTTGATCAAATCTCATTATCAAGAGTTTGTATAGAGCCTAATCTCCAGTCCCTCCCCTACTCCCCTTGCAACTTCCCAGAGGTCAGCGTATGGGGTTGAAAGTTCTAACCTTCTAATCACTCGGTCTTTCTGGTGACCAGCCCCATCCTGAGGCTATCTAGGGGCCCTACCCTTAGTTACCTCATTATAAACCCAGGCATGATCAAAAGGGGATTTTTATAAATAACAAATGACATTCTTATCACTCAAGAATTTCAAGGGTTTTAGAAGGTCTGTGCCAGGAACTGGAGACAAAGACCAAATTTATTTCTTCTTATACCACAATAATAGGATCTCTTGGTTGCTCTAATTTAAAATCTCCAATGGCATATGATGTTGATAATCTTTGATGTGCATGTTTGCCATCAATATATCTTCTTTGATGAAGTGTCTGTGCAGATCTTTCACTTATTTTTAAAATTGAGTTGATTGTTTTCTTATAGTTGAGTTTGTGTATTCTGGATATTACTTTTTTTTTTTGAGATAAGTCAGGTTTTTTTGTGGTTTGTTTGTTTTTTCAGACAGAGTCTCACCCTGTCACCCAGGCCGGAGTACAATGGTGCGATCTCAGCTTACTGCAACCTCCGCCTCCTGGATTCAAGTGATTCTTATACCTCAGTCTCCCTAATAGCTATGATTACAGGCATGTACCATGATACCTGGATAATTTTTGTATTTTTAGTAGAGATGGGGTTTCGCCATGTTTGCCAGGCTGGTCTCGAGGTCCTGGCCTCAAGTGATCTGCCTTCCTCAGCCTCCCAAAGTGCTGGGATTACAGGAGTGAGCCACAGATGTGTTTTGAAATTTTTTAGTCTGTAGCATGTCTTCATTTGCTTAATAGTGTCTTTTGCAGCACAGAGTTTTTAATTTAATGAAGCACAACTTGCCATTTTTTTCCTTTTATTGATTGTGCTTTTGTCCTAAAAGCCATTGCCAAACCCAAAACCAACTACATTTTCTCCTATGCTATCTTCTAGAAGCTTTATAATTTTGTGCTTTACATTTGGATCTAAGATCCATTTTCATTAATTTTATGAAGCATGTGAGGCCTATGTCTAGATTCATTGATTTGCAAGTAGAGGTCCAGTTGCTCCAGCACCATTAGATGAAAAGACTAGCCTTTCTCCACTGTACTGCCTTTGCTTGTTTGTCAAAGTTTAGTTGACTATATGTGTGTGGGTCTATTTCTGAGCTCTCTACTCTGTTTCACTGCTAGATCTGTTCCATTGATCTGTTTGTCTATTCTTTTGCCAATACCACACTGTCTTGATCACTGTAGCTTTATAGTAAGTCTGGAAGCCAGGGAGTATATATCCTCTGACTTTGTTCTTCTTCCTCAATATCGTGTCAGCTGACATGGATCTTTTGCCCTTCTATATAAACTTTAGAATCAGTTTGTTTACATCCACCAACTAAATTGCTGAGATTTTGATTGGGATTACACTGAATCTATGGATCAAGTTAGGAAAAACTGACATCTTGACAACATTGAGTCTCCCCACACATGTACATGAAATCTCTCTTCATTTGCTTAGTTATTTGATTTCCTTCATCAGATCTTTGTAGTTACCCTTATTTAAGTCTTTGCAAATTTTGTTAGATTTATACCTAAGTATTCCTATCTTTTTTTGGTGCTAAGGGAAGAGGATTTTTATAAGAAAATAAAATTAGAAAGCTTAGCAATTACAGAGATGTAAAGTAAAAGAAGAACAATTAAGCTGTATAATTCAAGGCATAATTCCAAATGCAAAACAGCAAAAGAACAGAATACAGTTTGCTAAAAAGGCATAAAGAAAACCCCCAAAGTCTTCCTTAGTGAAACAAACATGTGGAAAACAAGCTTGAGATTCAGAAGTAGAGCCCAAGGACACAGTTCAGGAATAGAATTGACTTTCTAGAGAGTAGAGCATGCCAGGCTGTAGGAGCCCATTTCACACACCTGGCACCACATCCCAGAATGGTCCCAGGCAAGTCCAGGGGAGGGAGGGAAGGGAAAGGTACAAGCAGGGTCCAACAAACCTCCAGGTCTCTTCAGAATGGGTCAGAAAACCATGTTGAGGATCTGAGACATGACCTGTTCTGAGAAAGCTTAGAATCTCAGACAGATAATAAGGAAATGCCAATTTCTGACCAAAATTGTGCATCTCATCTCACACACGAAGACAACCAAGATGAAAGAGCTATCATGGGCCATATGTTGTTGACCAACTTACAACTTGTATGAAAACTTATATAGAAGAAGAAATTGTCTTTGTTAACAAGACGCTTGGTGGTAGAGGTTGGCCTCTAAGACCAGAAGTTTCAGAAAACTAGCAAACACATGACAGAGTTAAACTGCTCTTTGGAGAAATAAAGATAGATTTTGCCATGGGGGCATGCTGAGAATAGAGGGGAGGAGAGAAAGAGGAAGAAAAAAACAGGATGGCTGAGCAGTATGGCATGGTACAAGAAGGAGTGGGCTATGGTGGGAAATGCCTGATTTCATGATGTTTGCGACCATTTCAAGGTCTTTTGGGTGCCATCACATACACTGAACCTTTCTTCATCTTCCTCATCAGTTGCCCAATGGCTTGGTGTGAAATAAAGATTTTGGGTGAAAATCAAGGAAAGAGAGGTGAATTCCACATCTGGGTCAGCACAGAGGAGAGAAAGAACTCACAGGAAATAAAACATGATTGATCTCAAAAGGGTCTTGCAGCAACTCAAAGCCAGGTGTGACCATGAGAATATATATTTCAGAGAAGACTCGAAGACTCAGACATCTTGGGTCAAACGTAGGCTATGAGGATCAAGTACTCAACTAGGTCACATAAGAAACCAAACCCAAGTCTCTCTTTTTAAAAATAATGACAACTAATGTTAAATGAGTGTTTACTAGGCTTTGTGTCAAACAATTTACAAACATTATCTTCCTTTGACTTTATAACTGTAGGAGGTTGGGATTCTTATCATTATCTTTATTTGAAAATAACAAAATTGAGACTGAGAGCAGGTAATAACTTGCCTCTGTAAGTGACCTCTGGGCACTCTGTAAGTGACCAAGCCACAATTTGAGCCCAGGCTGTCTGACTCCAAAGCTCCACACTCACCTATGATCATTTACAGCCCGTTTTTTGCGTCAGCTGCCAAGAATGACTCAAAACCAACTAAGAGGTCATGTGATTCACGAAAACTCTAAAATTCTTGCTGAGGTCACCAACCATTTCCCCATTATGAAATCCAATGGGCTGACTTCAGGGTAACAAAAGAAGCAGGATCCAGTTTCTTCTTCTTCTTCTTCTTCTTTTTTTTTTTTTAAAGATAATAGTTAATATTAATCATGCAAAAAGCACATGCCAGATGCTTCTTCCCCTCCTTGGACTTCATTTTTCTCTTTAGCACTTATCGCCACTTGACATTGTATATTTAACTTGCTTATTTGTCTATTGCATCTTCCCCAAGTAGCTGCTCCCTACAGCAGAGATTTTTGTTCTGTTTTACTTACTTTTAGCAGTGTCTGGGAAATGATAGCTGCCTGATAAATATTTGTTGAATGAGCCTTAATATTTAACAAAAACAGTACAGTAATTTGGAGATGTGTTAGGGGTTCTTTAAGAAGTTAAACCAGCATCTGTCCTATGACCCAGCAATTCCACTCCTAAGTCTTTACCTAAAAGAAATGAAAATGTGTTCAATAAAAGTCCTGTGAAAGTGTTCATATTATCCTCATCCCTAGTAGCTGTTAACCAAAATGTGACTGAGTCAGGGCTCGGCTGATTAGAGGTTTATTTAGCCAAAGCTGATTAGAGGTTTATTTAGCCAAAGTTGAAGACATGCCTGGGGATGCAGCATCTGTGACATGCTTTTTCCCAAAGGGGGTTTTGGATATTTGGTATTTAAAGGGGAACGAGCAAGCAAGAGAAGAAAAAAAGGAGTGAGGTAGGCAATGAGGCAGATGGTTACATTCTTGTGACGCTCTGATGAGCCTCAGTAAATCTACATTTTACATGTGAAAAGAGGAAGTAGAGGGAAAAGTCAATTATGCATCCTCCACACTCAGTAAATCTACGTTTTTTGGTAAGATAAAGTAAACAAGTGAAGAGAGGGACTAGAGGAAATGAGAGTATGACACGGGTTGTGAATTACAGCTATCTGTTTGGGAACAAAGGGAAGACAGCATTGGTGACTCAGTTCCCAAGATTAACTTTCCCTTTGGCATAGTTTCTATTTTTCTTTCACATAGCCAAAAACTGGGAAAACCCAAATGTCTATCAACAGGAGAATGGGTAAATAATGCCAGTATATTCCTTAAACTGAATAGAACTCAGCAATAAAAGAACAAACTACTGATACAAAAAGCAGTATGTATGAATCTCGAAAGCTTATGTTGTGTAAAGTAAGCCAGACACAAAGATGTACGTACTATATTATTACATTTTATGTGACTTCAAAGAACAGCAAAAGCTAACCTATGGTGACAGAAGCCAGAGCAGTGGTCACACAGGGTGCTTTGACATTGACTGGCAGGGCTGTGGGGAGCTTCCTGGGGTTAGGGGGGTGCTCTTTAATCTTGTTTTGGGGAAGCAGTTACAGAAGTGTAAACAATGCTGAAACTTATCAAATGGGCCACTCAAGACATGTGCATCTTATTATATATCAATTATAGCTCATTTAAAAAAAAAATCTGTTTTCTAAATATTAGCCAGATAGAGTTGGAGAAGTATTTCTTTTCTCTTGGGTAGCTCTAATAAAATAGATCCTATTTTCTTTTCCTTTCTTTTTTTTTTTTTTGAGACAGAGTCTCACTCTGTCAGCCAGAGGTGCAATCTCGGCTCACTGCAACCTCTAGTGCCCGGGTTCAAGCAATTCTCCTGCCTCAACCTGCTGAGTAGCTGGGATTACAGGTGCCTGCCACTGCACCCAGCTAATTTTTGTATTCTTTTTTTTTTTTTTTTT
>NW_016808133.1:1312630-1316351 GCF_001698545.2 Rhinopithecus bieti
TGGTCTCGATCTCCTGACCTCGTGATCCGCCCGTCTCGGCCTCCCAAAGTGCTGGGATTACAGGCTTGAGCCACCGCGCCCGGCCTAATTTTTGTATTCTTAGTAGAGAAAGGGTTTCACCATCTTGGCCGGGCTTGAACTCCTGACCTCGACCTGCCTTGGCCTCCCAAAGTGCTAGGGATTACAGGCATGAGCCACCGCCCCCAGCCTAGAATCCTATTTTCCAGCTAGGAGACATCATAGCCTCTGTCTCCTCATATGTCATATGAGGAATATCGTGCTTACCAAATGGAATTTTTGTCAGGATTAAGTAAGGTAAGGTATATAATATGCTCAGTTTCTTAGTATCTAGCACAAAATAAGTGTCCCATAAATGTTAATTATCTATCTTGGTATTAAAAATAAAAGACAAGGCACCAGACTGATTGCTCTGCTCCAACTAATTCAAGGTTTTGGCCATCTTTTATGCCCACTGGCAATTTTCTAAGTGTGTTCTTTAAATATTGAAAAATTCAGTCTATAAGACCACAAGTGCTTTTGACCTTGAAGCAAAGCAAAACTAGGTCAAATGGAATCAATTTAGATAATGGCAAAGTTAAAAGTCAGTTCTGAAATCTGTTCCCTAAACTTCAGATCTATCCTTTTATTTTTTAAAGCAGTGAATTATAGGAGTTACTCACTGACAAAACCTTTTAAAAATTGTCATTTTGATTCTCAAAGTAAATGCCTAGTAAAGGTTGTTGGGTGCTGTCATTTCATTATTGTACAGAACAAGCATAATTATTGGTTGATTTTGCATTATTGACCTGTATAATGAATTCTGTCTCTCTGTCGTCACAGCTGAGTTTGTTCCAGGGATTCTGCATGGTTGTGTTAGATCTTTGTTGCGGCTCCCTCAATTCATTTCCCCAAGGGACAGCATAACACAGCCAGGTTAGCAGATGCCAGCTCTAAGTCAGGCCATGAGAACAAGTTCTTCTCTCCTGCAGGAACCACGATGATAGAGGAGGACTCCGGGCGTGTGTGGCTGGCAGCCAGGTCTGAGGACTTCAAAGTCCTCATCTGAGAGCCTGAGGATAGTGTTGCGGTGAGCAGTGACCATCTGGGCTAGTGGTGCAGGGGTAAAAGAATTTACCAAGACAGTTGTAGGTAAAGAAAGGTAGATTTATTAGAGAAAGTAGGAAAATATGTTGTAAGTTGCAATGGGCAGAATCAGCATAAGAGGAGCGGACTGCAAGGAAGCAAAGCCTTGCTTGGGTTATTACAGAATGGAACTTGAGTTGCTTGATAATGCCAAGGTATCCGGAGCTAACTTGCATTCTTCTGTCAGCCAAGGTGTTTGATAAATTGAAGCACTTGATGAGAAACAGAAAGTGTGTGAGTTATGTACATTATCTATGCAAGAGGGCCGTATGCTCTGGGCCAGAAAGAAAGGCGGACCTATAGCTTATCTGTTTTATCTCTTTGCTTTCCCCTGGTCTCAGCAGCCTGCCTCTTCTTCCCTAATTAGGACTCCACAGGTAGCATGAGGTCAAAGGACCTGGGTTGACTTGCAATCTGATCATCCCCAGGCCAACCAGAGGTGTCCTAATTCTCTAGCTTTGGAGGGCATATAAGAAGAGTCCCGGGCCAGGTGCAGTGGCTCACGCCTATAATCCCAGCACTTTTGGAGGTCAAGAGATCGAGACCATCCTGGCCAACACGGTGAAACTCCATCTCTCCTAAAAATATAAAAATTAGCTGGGAACTGGTGGTGCGCGTCTGTAGTCCCAGCTACTTGGAGGCTGAGGCAGGAGAATCACTTGAACCCAGGAGGCAGAGGTTGCAATGAGCTGAGATTCTGCCACTGCACTCCAGCCTGGTGACAGAATGTGACTCCATCTCGAAAAAAAAAGAAAAAAGAGAGAGAGAGAGAAGAGTCCCAGACCGATACAGCTCCATCCTCCAAGTCTCTGTCCAGGAAAGCACTGCCTTAATATGGAGAATAGTATCTGGACAGCACAATATCTCCTTCACGGTCTTTCCACCATGATTAGGCTTGATCAGAGGGTAGCCAGGTTTGGAACAGATTATGGAACCAGGAAGAAGCAGCTAATGCTAGCCTCCACCCCTTCCCTAGTTCTGACTACTGGTGGCCTCTTCCAGTTACATTCCCAGGAAACTCTGCCAACCAAATTCCCAAGATTTGCCTTCTACCTACATGTTTTCTTTGTGACCTGGCACATACAATGTTATCGGAATTAATAAGTAGAAACGTGAGACCTTCCTTCCCCTCCATCCCAGAAATGCCATGTGCTCTGTTTATGGATTAAGGTGAATATTACGGAGCTTCTCTGGCCTTGGGTGAGTTTTTCTTTCTAGGCCTTAATTTCCTTTTCTATGAAATGGGGGTGATTATACTTACCTCATAGGGTTGTCCTAAGAATTAAATGAAGAAACAAATCTAGTTCTTAGCACATTGCCTTCAGAGTGATTGCTCAACAAATGGTAGCTATTGTTGTGTCGTAATTATTTTTACAATAACATGTCACATGTTTTATAATAACTTGCTCCCTCTAAGTGATAGTCCCCTGTTAATATCCTCTCCAAGCTTTGCTATTATGTAGGATGCCTCAGTCATGTTGGTTCCCAGGAGGTTGTCTCTAGCCACTCCCAAGCCCCCCTCCCACAGAATCCTACCCTTTCTTAGAGCTCATCCCCTTTCAAAGGAGATGGAAAAAGGGGTTCTAATAATGTACAGTACATAGAGAACACTTCCGAAAGCCTAAAACATCCTCCTTTCTTTCTATGACTCAATTTCCTCATATAAATAGCAAATGCAGAACCAATTATGACCTATCTGGTGGGCAGAGATTCAGGAACTAATAGGTTAACATTAGTAAAATCATTTGAAGTCACTTGACAAAAAAGTTCCAAGATGGTACGTGCAAGGCGTTTCATGGTTTCCTACTTCTGCAAATGAGTTAATTATTCCTTAAGCAGCATGAGAGACATGGAATGACAATCTCACAGAGCTGGAAGGGTCCATGGAGAACATCTAGTCTGCAAAGTGTTGAGGAAATATAATTAAAAGAAACAAAATCTCCCAACTCAGAAATCCTCTCTACAAAGGTAGTAGAAACAGAAAACAGTTTTATTACTGAATAAGCATTAAACCAGAATGTGATACACATCACAATCTGCTACAAGATTGCAAAGACAAAGAAATCTCACCCCATTATACAGCCAAACAGGTCTGGCTCACACATATAAGCTTTCAAGGTAAACTATAACTAGTCTTCAAGTAAGAGGGCTTGGCAGCATTTTTCATCACACAGTTCCTTCTAACTTTATTATGGTAATGGGGAGTCCACCTGTGTTAACTTTATCCGGAAACAAACTTCTCATATCTTTATAACAGAAAGTAAGGCCAGGTGCAATGGCTCACACCTGTAATCCCAGCACTTTGGGAGGCCGAGGCAGCTGGATGGCTTGAGCCCAGGAGTTCAAGACTAACCTGGGCACCACAGTGAGACCCAATTTCTATAAAAAATACAAAAATTAGTTAGATGTGGTGGCTCACATCTGTTGTCCCAGCTACTCAAGAGGCTGAGGTAGAAGGATCGCTTGAGCCCAGGAGGTTGAGGCTGCAATGAGCCGTGATCATGCCACTGCACTCCAGCCTAGGCAACAGAGCAAGACTATGTCTCAAAAAAGAAAAAGAAAAAAAAAAAAAAAAAAA
>NW_016808133.1:1316610-1367307 GCF_001698545.2 Rhinopithecus bieti
AAAAAAAAAAAAAAAAAAAAAAAAAAAAAAAAAAAAAAAAAAAAACGGAAGGTAGTTTTGCAAATTGGAGCAAATAGCCCAGCAGAGTGAGGCTTTTACCCTCCCAAGTAGGTTCTTACTCTCTCATGGGAACTGGGAGATAGGGATGATATCTCCCTTGATATTGCATTTCAGAGATAGCTCCCAGGTCTCTGAGGAAATATTTCTGAACTGTGAGACAGACCAGAGGCTTATTAAGCCATTGTAAAGAATGACTTACATATGAAAAAGACAGAAAAAAAATTGAAAGAAAAGAGAGAATGAAGAAGTCTCTTCCTTTAGTTTCAACAGGAAATTAAGCCTCTAATTTTTAGTTTCTGTTTGCCCTTACACCACCTTGACCCAAGTCCTAGGAAGGCACTCAAGTTGGGGTTATGAAACTGAAACAGGACCTAGTTTGTTGTTATTTTGCTTTTTAACGTATAAGCATGTTTTTAGAAAGAGGTCCACAGCTTTCACAGATTCTCAAAGACTGAGTGACTCAATCCTCTTATTTTAGACATGAAGACATCAAGGCCTTATTAAATAAAATTTGTAGGCAGCCATTGGTTTAGATTGAGCTCCTGCACTAAGCCCAAGAGACCAAACCAAAATGGAGTCACTCATGCTACAGTTCCATGTCACCAACCCAAAACTAAGTTGTTTACATGACCTTCTGAAAAATCAGGAGAGTGAGAGAGAATTAGCCAAATCTCCAAACAAGCCAGTTTTAGCTGGCACGATAAGGGCGTCCCCTCTGCTTTAGTCTTTACAAGGAAAGTATCTTTGAAACAATCAATCCACTTTTTGTTTTGTTTCTGCTTTCTCAGCCCTTTCCTGTCTGAAAAACCAACCTTCTTTGCTCAGCTCGTTGGAGTATTCATTCTGTTATAGAATCAGGTGTTGCCCAATTCTAGAATCATAAGTAAAACCAATTAAGATCTTTAAATTTGCTGTAATTTTGTCTTTTGACAGCCTGAAGAGAAAAAACGTGGCTTTTCCAAACTAATTTAAATGTGGTTACATAGAAAGAGATCTACTGTTTGTTAATAGGAGTTGTGGGACAACTGCTTCCTTACTGTCCTGCATCTTTTCAGCATCTTCAGGCAGGCTCTCCCAGAATCTAGTGGGTTTACCTAGAATTTCCAAAACCTTCCTGCTACCTATACACTACACTCTGCCATGGAGAAAGGGTTGCCAGATTTAGCAAAAAACAAGACAACCAATAACAAAAGACAAAAAATCCCAAACAATGATGCCTAGTCAAGTTTAAACGACAAATAATAATAACAAACAGCAAATAATAATTTCTTCTTAAGTATGTGTACCCTTTCCCTATAGTATACAAGCCTTGGAACTGGGGGTGTAACAGTGCGGCATGGGGACCCACCATCTCATCTTGCTGCTGGGAATTCTGTTCATAAGTCCCCATTAAATGTTTCTTTAGGAGAAACTGGAATTGTCAGCCTCTTTCTTTGGTCTCTCTGCTTCCTCAGCATTTAGGAGTATGTTTGCCTAGACCTGCTCACTACAGAACAACCAGACAGTACTCTCTGGAGATAACAAGGACAGACAGATGGTAGGCCTGACCTGTAGCACATGTAAGTACTGTTTTTGTGTAATTGCTCACTAAAGGTTGGGTCTTCTGGGAGCAGGGACCCAGAGCTCCAAGCTGGCCTAAGAGTCAGGGAGGCCCCTAAGGGAAGCACTGAAGTCTATGACCCATGGATTAAGTAGTTATTTTCTAGGTAAAAGGAGTGAGGGAAATGTCTAACCTGAAACTTGGGGGTTAAAATACAGTACCTCCTAAAGGCAGTAAGAGGGGCTGTGGGATTCCCTTTTAAAAAAATTTTATTTATTTATTTATTCTTATATTTTGCCTCACCTTGGCTTACATCTTTTTTTCATTTATTTACTTTATTTTATTTTTGTTTTTATTTACTTGTTATTTTTTATTTTTGAGATGGAGTCTCACTCTTGTCACCGAGGCTGGAGTGCAATGGCGCGACCTCGGCTCACTGTAACCTCCACCTTCCGGGTTCGGGTGATTCTCCTGCCTCAGCCTCCCACGTAGCTGGGATTACAGACGTGAGCCACGACACCCAGCTAATTTTTGTATTTTTAGTAGAGATGGGGTTTTGCCATGTTGGCCAGGCTGGTCTTGAACTCCTGACCTCAAGGTGATCCAATGGCCTCAGCCTACCAAAATACTGGGATTACAGGTGTGAGCCACTGCACTTTTTTAAAAATTTAAATTTAAAATAAAACAAAAATTTTTTGAGACAGAGTCTCACAATGTCACCCAGGCTGGAAAGTGCAATAATGCAATCAGAGCTCACTATAGCCTCAACTTCCCAGGCTCAGGTGATCCTCCCACCTCAGCCTCCTGAGTAGCTGGGACTACAAGTATGTGCCACCACATTCAGTTAATTTTTTATAGAGTCAAGGTCACACTGTGTTGCCCAGGCTGATCTGGAACTTCTGAGCTCAAGCAATCTTCCTTCCTCAGCCTCCCAAAGTGTTGGGATTACAGGCATGAGCCACTGTGCAGAGCCTGAATTTAGATTAAATTTTTAATTTTTGTGAGTACATAGTAGGTGCATGTATTTAAGAGGTACATGAAATATTTTGATACAGGCATACAATGTGTAACAATTACATCAGGGCAAATGTATCCATCACCTCAAGCATTTATCATTTCTTTGTGTTACAAACAATCCAATTATATTCTTTTAGTTATTTATTTTATTTTATTTTTTGAGGCAGTCTTGCTCTGTCGCCTAGGCTAGGGTGTAGTGGCACAATCTCAGCTCACTGCAACCTCCGCCTCCCGGGTTCAAGCAATTCTCCTGTCTTAGCCTCCCGAGTAGCTGGGATTACAGGCACCCACCACCACGCCCAGCTAATGTTTGTATTTGTAGTAGAGATAGGGTTTCACCAGCTTGGCCAGGCTGGTCTCGAGCTCCTGACCTTGTGATCCACCTGCCTCGGCCTCCCAAAGTGCTGGGATTACAGGCATGAGCCACCGTGCCCAGCCTCTTTTATTTTTAAATGTATGATACATTATTGTTCATTGTAGTTACCCTGTTGTGCTATCAAATACTAGATGTTATTCATTCTATCTAACTATATTTTTGTATCCATTTATCATCTCCACCCTACCCCCTGCCCGCCCCAGGGATTCCCTTCTTTGCTGTGACGGTTGCACAGTCAGAAGCTGGCAGAGGTTATCCAGTATGCAAGACCTGATTAGGCCCCTATGACACCTTGCAGAGAATTAGAAAAGAATGCCCTTTCCAAAAGGGAAAAATTGGTATTACTAAATTGTTTGTTTTTCAATAATAATAATCAAAATGAAACTAATCTATATAGATTTTGCAAATTAAGTTATTGAAGGTAAAATGACACAAAATGGACATTTTAATCACAATAATTAGAATCTCAAAGTCACCAGACTATAAAATACTTACATATTTTGCTTTCATGACAACAATGTGAAGATAGTTTCATTGCTTACTTGCCCCAATACCCCGTTTTCTACAAACGTCATTTTTAGACTTGACTGCCTTTCTTAAGTCATTATAGGCCTTCAGTCTTTTTCAATACATTTAAATTCTGAGAAACTATATTGGCAAACTTAAATAAGTCCTGAGAAGTACAGAAGTATGTAGAGAAGTGTCTGATAAAGCCATTGCTGCAAATGTATTAAAATACTTCCACGGAGGACATACTAGACTTTAGAAAGCAACTTGAGGCTTTTAGCTCCTTGTATGTTAATATCCCACCAATTTCACATTGCTTATATATGTACAATATACTTGTTTTGTAAATTTGCACATAGTAGAGTGCCACCTGTGCATTATGATTCTCAAGCACTTGGCATCTAGATCACTGGTAGGTCACCATGCTCAGTATCATAAACTTGTCTTTGGAAGGCGACACTGTTGTAACAAAATAAAAAAAAATTTACTTTCAAACTAATTTGGGATAATAGATGGGCTGATCATGGGATTTGAAGATTAAATGAGTTATCCTTGTCTTTTAAAAGTATTTTCTAAATTGGAGAAGTTAGCTTCAATGTAAGAGACTTTGCAATTTGCTTTGTGTCCCTAATATGTATCTTATAAATATTGTCTCTTCATTTTTCTTCAAAACACTTCTGAATCCCATTGATGTTTTAAAGAGCATTGTGTACATTGAATCTTGGCTCCTGTAACTCTTTGTTAATAATATTAATTTTACTTAATATACTATACCAAATGCATTCACTCATATTATTCTTAATATTCAATAAAGATGTAAGTTGTAGATTTTAGCCAAAAGTATACCTTCAAAATGTATTTGCTCAGCAAATAAATTTTAGTTATGTATGTATATGTATGCATGTTTGAGCATAAATAAGAGGTATAACTTTGGCTAAAATCTAGAACTTACATCTTTATTGAATATTAAGAACCTCTAAAACAAAATTGCTGACAGCAATGGAATTTTCATGACATGAAGGCACTAATTTGACTTTCCCAATGTGTATTCAATAATATTTTAAATTTGTGTCTGGTAAATGTGTTTTCAATACATTTTTCACTGAGGTTGAAAACAGTTGTATAATTTTGGGATAGCACAAAAAGTGTCAGTGGTATCAAAATATTTGTTTTCCTGCACTGTTTCCTATCAAGTTTAAAGAAGGCACAGAACCTGATGCGAGGTGTCAGGGTCCGAATAGAGTGAAGAGGGTGTCCCTCTGTCAGGGCAGCCTGGCATGGGGCCTCTGAGATGGTTGTCCCCATGGGGTGGAGTTGGGAGCAGCAGCCCAGTGCCAGGAGTCAGAGTGCCTGCTGAGGGGAAGCTTGGCAGGGTGTCGGAGGCACAGCAGGGTGAGGAAGGTACCAACACGAATAGACGCAATGCAGGGCAGAGAACCTGAGCCTGTGAGGGTAAAGAAGGCATCGGCACGGTAGATGCAAGACTGGGTACATACAGGGGAACTGATCAAATTATGTAAGCATCTAGGGAGAATGGGAACCAGGTTAATCAGGTTTGGAGAAGGTCGTTACAAATGTGGGAAGGGGAAATAAATTAGAATTAACCTGTATATTGGATTGACATAGAAAGTAATAAAACTCAAGTTCAAAATATATATATAGGTATAAAAATAAATATGGATGTCTAATGTATGTATGTATGCTCAAACACGTACAAGTATACATACGTAAATACATGCATGTATATATTTAGCAACATGCATTAAATTGCCTGAGATCAGTGGCATCCCAATAGCAATGAGTATTTCTAGGGCCCAGGTATTGGCTTCTAAGTTCCATTTTCCATTAAAGGGAACCAGGAGAATAACTGATTCCAGGGCTGGATAGGAAAATACAAGATAAACTCAGAACACCTTGTAGTGCCAAAGTGCTCAAAGAATGATGAGGACTTGTCAAAAGAACACCAAAATCAACATAAATGGGACTCCCGAAGGTCGAACTGGGGATAACACGAGTATCAAAATAAAGATTGTAGGGCCAGGCGTGGTGGCTCACACCTGTAATCCCAACACTTTGGGAGGCCAACTCGGGTGGATCACCTGAGGTTGGGAGTTCGAGACCAGCCTGACCAACATGGAGAAACCCCCATCTCTACTAAAAATACAAAAAATTAACCAGGCATGGTGGTGCGTGCCTGTAATCCCAGTTACTAGGGAAGCTGAGGCAGGAGAATCGCTTGAACCTGAGAGACAGAGGTTGCAGTGAGTTGAGATCACGCCATTGCACTCCAGCCTGGGAGACAAGAGCGAAACTCTGTCTCAAAAAACAAACAAAAAAAATTGTAACAGATTATAACCCATTAAAAAAACAGGAAAACATAAGTCCATATAAAGAAGAATTAATAAATGGGAAGTTGGGCTAGGAATTGGATATTTACATAGTGTTAAAGTACCACCCTACAAAATATTTCTGAACTTTGAAAGGGAAAATAACTGTGACTGCAGTAGAGAAGACCTGCTCACGCTATCTTAATCAAATGATCAAATTACACCAACAGGGCACGGTGTTGCACACCTGTAGTCACAGCTACTTGGGGGCTGAGGCAGGAGAATCGCTTGAGCCAGGAGTTTGAGATTGTATTGTGGTATGATCACACCTGTGAGCAGCCACTACACTGGGCAACAGAGCAAGACCTTGTCTTCAAAGAAATTTAAAAATAACTTTTTTTTTTTTTTTTTCTTTTTTGAGACGAAGTCTCGCTCTGTCGCCCGGGCTGGAGTGCAATGGCCGGATCTCAGCTCACTGCAAGCTCCGCCTCCTGAGTTTACGCCATTCTCCTGCCTCAGCCTCCCGAGTAGTTGGGACTACAGGCACCTGCCACCTCGCCCGGCTAGCTTTTTGTATTCTTTAGTAGAGACGGGGTTTCACCATGTTAGCCAGGAAAAATAACACATTTTTAAGATGGAAAAGAAATGTCACAGAAAACAAATTACATCATCAGTACTGGGACAAATTCAAATCCTATGTCACCTCTGACAAGGCACTGAGAACACGGCATCACTTCTGTGCTATTCTTCCCAAAGACAAAGAACCTGGGTCTAATCATGAGGAAACGGCAGATAAATCCAAAGCAAGAACATTCTAGAACATAAGTGTCCTGTGATCTTCATAAGTGCCAAGGTTATGAGGGTCAGGGAACAACTGAGGAAATGTTCCAGACTGAAGGAGACTAAGAGATCAACAACTACATGCTTCACATGATCAGTTATCAAGCAATCAACAGAATATGTGTGGGGCTGTGGATTAAACACTAGTAACATATCCATGTAAACATCCAGGTTTCGATGTTTGTGCTGTGATTCTGTGGGAGAATATCCCCATTTGTAGGAAATACACACAAAAGTCTTTGGGGGTGATGGAGCATCCAGGTTATCAACGAACTCTCAAATGGTTCGGGGAAAATAAGGTTCTTCATTGAGTTTTGACTGTTTAAAAATAAAAAAGTTGCAGGACAAGGTGGCTCACACCTGTAATCCAAGCACTTTGGAAGGCAGAGACAGGAGACTCACTTGAGGTCAGGAGTTTGAGGCCAGCCGGGCCAACATGTGAAACTCTGTCTTCACTAAAAATACAAAAATTAGCTGGGCGTGGTGGCTTGTGCCTATAATCCCAGCTACTTGGAAGGCTGAGGCATGAGAATCGCTTGAACCCAAGAGGCAGAGGTTGCAGTGAGCCAAGATCGCACCACTGCACTCCAGCATGGGTGACAAAGTGAGACTTTGTCTTGAAATAATAATAATAATAATAATAATTTACAAGGGAAGGAGTATAGAATGTCCCAGAATACTTTTCAGTACCTTCATTTAATCTACTGTGTTTTCCATGCATATTTGCAGCTTAGCTGTATTCCTGGCTCAAATCATTTTTTACCAGATTCAGTCTTCATAGGTGTTTTGTAGTATTTTAACTTAGAATGTAAAATTTTAAAGTAATACATATGTAATAAGTATGTAATTTATACATCAATAAAATTTCCATATCATTGAAAGTAATTGCCATAATATAATTAGCAGACCATTTTGTAGTAATTACTCACAGGTCTGTGTAATACTTTGTGGCTTATTAATGATAAATGAATATTAGCTATTAAAACTGTATTTGAGCTCTTTTTTATTCCACATATAAGTTAGATCATGCAATATTTTTCTTTCTGTAGCTGGCTTGTTTCACTTAGCATAATGTCCTCCAGGTCCATCCATGTTGTGGCAAATGGTGGGATTTCCTTCTTTTTTTAAGACTGAATAATATTCCACTGTGTGTGTATGTGTGTGTGTGTGTATATACATACATTCACACACACACACATATATATACACATACACATATATACAATATGTATATCACATTTTCTTTACCCATTTGTCCATAGATGGGCATTTAGGTTGTGTCCATGTCTTGGCTATTGTGAATAATGTTGTAATGAACACAGGAGTGCAATTATCTTTACGAGGTGGTGATTTCATCTTTTTGGGGTTTATACACAGAAGAGGGATTGCTGGGTCATATGGTGGTTCTATCTTTAATTTCTTTAGGAACCTCCATACTGTTTTCCATAATGATTGTACCAATCTACATTTCCACCAACAGTGTACTGGGGTTCCCTTTTCTCCACGCCCTTGCCAACATGTATTATCTCTTGTCTTTTTGATAATAGCCATCCTTACAGGTGTGAGATGATATCTCATACTGGTATTAATTTACATTTCCATTATGATTAGTGATGTAGTGTACATTTTCATATACCTGTTGGCTATTTTTGTGTCTCTTTTAGAGAAATGTCTGTTTAGATCCTTTGCCCATTTTTTAATTGGGCTTTTTTTGTTTTCCTACTACTGAGTTGTAAGAGTTGTTTTAATAAATTTTGGTTATTAACCCTTTATTAGACATGTGATTTGCAATTATGTTTTCCCAGTCTATCGGTTGCCTTTTCATTTTGTTGATCATTTCCTTTTTTGTGCAGAAGCTTTTTAGTTTGATGTAGTCCATTTATTTATATTAGCTTTTGTAGCCTAAGCTTTTGGTGTGATACCCCAAAAATTATTGCCAAGGCCAATGTCAAGAAGCTTTTTCTCTATATTTCCCTGTATAAGTTTCATGATTTTAGGTCTTACATTTAGGACTTTTTTCCATTTTGAGTTGATATTTGTGTATGGTGTAAAATAAGGTTCCAATTTCATTCTTTTGCATGTGGAAATCCAGTTTTCCCAGTACCATTTATTGAAGTGACTATCTGTTCCCTATTGTGTCCTTTGGTGTCTTTGTCAAAAATTAGTGGACCATGTATGTTTGGATTTATTTCTGGGCTTTCTATTCTGTTCCATTGGTCTACGTTTCTGTATACGCCAGTACCATAATGTTCTGATTACTATAGCTTTATAATATACTGTAATTTTAAATCAGAAAGTGTGATGCCTCTAACTTTGTTTTTCTTTCTCAGTATTGCTTTGGCTATTCAGGGTTTTTTGTAGTTTAATATGAATTTTAGTATTCTGTGTTTTATTTCTGTGAAGAATGCAATTGGAATTTTGATAGAGATTGTATGAAATCTGTATATAGATTTGGGTAAATGGGCACTTCAGCAATGTTAATTCTTTCCATCCATGAAGATGAGATATATTTCCATTTGTTTGTGTCTTCTTTAATTTCTTTCAACAATTTTTATAGTTGTTAGTGTACAAAGTTTTCACCTTCTTGGTTAAATTTATTCCTAGGTTTTTTATGCTGTTTTAAATTTGAAATTTTTTATTGATTTCTTTTTCAGCTAGGTTGTTCTTTGTATATAGAAATGATACTGATTTTAGTATATTGATTTTGTATTCTACAACTTCACTAAATTCATTTATTAGTTCTAACAGGTTTCCTGTAGAGTCTTTGGTTTTTTCTACATATAGAATCATGCCATCTTCAAGTGGAGGTAATTCTACTTCCTTTTAAACTTAGAATGACTTTCATTTATTTTCCTTGTCTGATTGCTGTCACCAGCACTTCAAGTACTATATTGAATAGATGTGGTAAGAGTGGGCATCCCAGCCTCGTTCCAGATCTTAGTGGAAAAGTTTTGGTTGTTTCCCCTTGATTATGATGTTAGCTGAGGGTTTTTCATAAACAGTCCTTACCATGTTGAGAAACTTTCCTTTTATACCTAAATTGTTAAGTGTTTTTAATTAAGCAAGAATCTGAACTTTGTCAAATGTTTTTTTCTGCATCAGTTGAGATGAGTATGTGGTTTTTATCTTTCATTCTATTAATGTGATATACCACAATGGTGTTTTATTTTTAATTTTAAGATATCATCAGTACATGAATCAGAAAAGCAGTTCTTTGTCTAGAAGCAGCTTATTTTAGAAATTGTTTGGGCAAAAAGGTCTTTCATTTAACCAACTTGACTTTTATTTCACAATCAAAGCAAAACACCACACAGGCACCTCCCACCTAGCATTAGTTAATGCATTCTTGAAAGTCAAAAGCAACAAAATAATAGTCTTTCCTCCATTATTTTAAAAGAGCAAATTTATCACACAGAATATGTCAACAGAGGCCGGGCGCGGTGGCTCAAGCCTGTAATCCCAGCACTTTGGGAGGCCGAGACGGGCGGATCACGAGGTCAGGAGATCGAGACCATCTTGGCTAACACAGTGAAACCTCGTCTCTACTAAAAAACATACAAAAAACTAGCCGGGCGAGGTGGCGGGCGCCTGTGGTCCCAGCTACTTGGGAGGCCGAGGCAGGACAATGGCGTAAACCCGGGAGGTGGAGCTTGCAGTGAGCTGAGATCCGGCCACTGCACTCCAGCCTGGGTGACAGAGCGAGACTCTGTCTCAAAAAAAAAAAAAAAAAAAAAAAAAAAAAAATGTCAACAGAAATGTGTATGTCAATATCTAACCAACTTATAAGACAAACAAAAACAACGAAATGCCTATATGTTAGTAACAAACTCTAAAGGAATATAAAATATTTAAAACATTGCTTCTCGATCACAAAACAATTAATACACTGTTAACCAACATTTGCTCTGTATTCAACAGCAGGTGAGGTTTGCATGCATCGTTATATTAGCAGTACAGCACAGCAAATAACATATAGCAATAAATGGTTTTCCCAGGGAAAATGCAAATGAAGATTACAATAAATTAAGAATATTACCTGTAATGTTACCTGCCAAGTAAGGTAGACACCTGGAACTGACAAAACTTGAGAAGCTACTGCTGCAGATGTCCCTGGATCCTGGTAAATCTTCAAAGGAGTTGGTGACACATCAGGATGAAAAAATTCCCCAGGGGATCTCGTTTACACTGAGAGCTTATGGGCAGACATTTCATTGTAGGGTATTATCAAGGCATGAGGCCATTCTTAAAAGCAAGACTTTCCATCCTATGGCTTCATATCAAGAATAGGGATAGCATTGCTTACACTATCTTAAACCAGTGATGTCCAGGGGACGATATGATGCTCTTCCAGGTCCTCACTTTAATCTTCCTCAAACTCAGTGATCAATAATCCCTCAGTATGTATTTTTTAAAGAACTCTGACATCTTTTCACTACTTCTTCCAAGGTGTCTGCTTTTGCAGGCATCACAGCTTTCCTGGGCATCCACCACCTCTTCAGGGTCTTTGAAATCAGCTACAAATTGCAGGGCTAATTTCTTTCATAATCTCATGTTGTTTGTAGAAAGACTCTTCGCTATGGCTTCTCAATGATAGTGGAGGTTTCATCTGCAATCTGGGCCAGGACTGGGAATTAATTTTCATATAAACATCAGCTAAAATTTTTGTATTGAGAAATATGTACATTCTATAAAAGTTGGGCTTAAAAAAATACAACAGTCTACTATGAACCCAATATTACTGTGGAAAGAAGCACTTTATCTCTGCCTTTCAGAAAATTGTTATAACACACTGACTGAATTTTAAAAGAAGGCAGTTTTATGCTACCTACCCAAGAAAAATGCCATAATAAGCAATAAATTGCCCATCATTGGAGTCAACAAATTAGTAATTTTTTAAAAAGTTTTCAAAATAACAAAGATATCTGTAATATTAAGGTTATCTTCTTAGTTGCGGGGCCTTGTGCAGTGCACAATATGAACAATTTTACATGGCAGCCAGTGATCAGATTTGTACATCGATTCTTGGCATTCCATTAAAAGACAGCCTTGCACACGGTAGGTGCTCAATAAGATGCTGACAGTCTGGCAGGATGGTGACTTCAAAGCCCACTTCCCTATTTCAGGCATCTTCCTAGCCCACTTCAATAATTCATTGGCATGTGCTATGCTCCAAATGTGTCCCCAAAATTCGTGTGATGGAGATGTAATTCCCAATTTAACAGTGTTCAGAGGTGTGGCCTTTTGGGGGGTGTTTACAACATAAAGGCAGAGCCTTTATGCTCCTCTTGTGCACTTCTGCCATGCAAGGACCCAGTGTTCCTCTCCTCTGGAGGATTCAGCTGTCAAGACGCCATTTTGGGAGGAGGTACCAAGTCCTCACCAAACACTGAACCTTCCAGTGCCTTGATCTCAAATTTCCCAGCTGCCAGAACTGTGAGAAATAAATTTCTGTTCTTTATAATTTATTCAGTCTCAGGTACTGTGTTATATAGCATGCTTAAATTTTTTTATAATCAGAAAATCCTGCAGAAATCTAAATCCATTTTCTCTTTCTTTCCCACAGAAAAAGTCCCATACAACATTCTTCTTCTCTCCATCAGGAAGTAGATTATGTCGAATTCTAAAACTCTGCTGGCTTTTGATTACTATAACTCTTTGTTTTTCTCCCTACCTTAAGCCCTCTGGATGGCAAAGAGTTCTCTAACACTCATCCTGCTAGCACGTGCTATGATACCACTTTCTCCTCCCCAAACAGTCAAGTTACGTGTTTCCCCTAAAGGTTGGTTTCGCAGTTTTGTCTGTTAACCTGGAAGGAGCCCTCAAACACTTACTTTGATTTGTGGAGCACTAATGACTACAAGAATTATGTGATTAGACTGATTTTAAGTGAAATACATTTTTGAAGTTTTGGTTCATTGAGTCTGGGATGAGAGGTTTGGGCCCTAGAGTTGTAGCTTCCAGACACTGATGGAACTGAATTCTAGATCAGGGGACCAGGAACAACTGGTTTCTGTCTCCTCTAATCATCATGAAGAAATTTCTTTTTTAAAAAAATCATTATTTTCTCACTTTAGAAATAAACCCTGGGGTTTAATGGTAAAATCAGAGCCATATTTCTCTTTCAAAAGTGTCCCGCAAAGCAAGGCTTGAAAGATAGCTCAGTGAGGTGTGGGAAGAAAATACTAGAAGTTTCGATTTAATTTAGAAGTTATATAGAAGTTTATTTAATTTTCACGTCACCCTTTTAAATGTTTATCTTTTACATACCATTTATAATGAACACAATAATTTAGTACAATCATGTAAGTAAACAATTTATAAATAAATATTAAATAAATACACATTAAATATATATATATACACACACACACTTACATTGGTGGTATGTTCTCAACAAAAATTGTTTTTTGGAAAGAGTTACATAATAAAAAATGTTTGGAGATCACTACAATATGGACCCCAAGTCTCGTTTCCCTCCATCCACAATGTGAGTTGTTAGCATGCCTTTACCACCATATCCGCTCCCTGAAATATGCCCTCTACAGCATTTGGCTGTCATTCCCATCCGAGGCAGTCACTGCAGGCTGTGCTGAGATTACCTTGAGGAAAGGGGTGGACCAGGTGACTTTGCTATCTCACCTCTGCCTCCATCAGCAGTTCCACATATTGAAAGGCCAGTGTTGCCCAGTGTTTGCAAACACAGGCACTGGAATCAGAATGGGCAGAGATTCCAGCTGCCCTCTTAATAGCTTCAGGCCCTTGGGAGAGTTGTGTGACTTCTCACCAAGGCTTAGTGCTCGTCCATAACATGAAGATGAAAATAATGCATCCCCAGTGGGCTGTCCTAAGGATGATGAGATAATGCCAGTGGGAGCTCAGCAGCTTTCAATAAGCAGAGTTGTTCTTAACAGTAGTGATTGAGATTACAGCTATTATTCCTCATAATAATGGAACCCATGGCTTGAGATGACTTTAAAGCAGTCTCTTTGCCTGCATACTCAAGATTAACCTGCTTTAAAATGATTCTGCTCTGCTGTGAAGAATGATTCAGCCAGCTGCCAGTGGATTTCTTTGGAACCCTTTCTGAAGGTTTAGGATTCTCCCTGGAGAAACTTTCTCAAGGAAGACAAAATGAAGTTATACTTTCTCTTCAAAGGAAATGGCAAAATGGTTAATTTTGCCAATTAATAGTGTGTTGGGCATAAAAGGTGCTCAACAAGTATCGTTTATTTGATAAATTATGGATTTTGAATGAAGCCTATCTCTTATATCTAAAAGTAACACAAATAGTAACAAAAATAAGAAAGGCACACTGGTGGCCAATGACATGTAGTTAACCTTATCCCTGCTCTATGAAGCCAAGAGCTTAATTAGATTTGAACGATTGAGTAGAATATGATTAAGAACAAACACCAACGATGTGCCCAAATGCTCAGTTTCTCTTCCTGTTAATTTTCTGCTAGAACAAAACAAAAGCCCCAGGGAGGTTTATGTTGCTACTGAACATAAGGGGGCCAAATCCCACACTAGGGAGCCTTGAGAGTTGTTTTGAGTGTGGGTATGTGGAGTTATATGGAAGTGCAAAGGATGGCTCACCATATGTTTGCAAATATATCTCAGTCCATCTAAGGTGCACAAGAAATATAATTTTAATTTTCGGAAATGTGTTTAAATTTGTTTCAAATGCAATTTTGCCTATTATTATGGGGTGCATTGTGTCCCCCAAAAATTTATATGTTGAAGTCCTAACCTCTAAGACCTCAGAATCTGACTATATTGGGAGATAGGATCATTAAGGAAGCAATTCAATTAAAACAGGATTATTAGGGTGGGCACTAATCCAATATGGCCTGTCTTTATAAGAAGAGGCAGTTAAGACACAGATACACACAGAGCTGTCACCATGTGAAGACACAGGGAGAAGACAGTGCTTTGCAGGTCAAGAGAGGCCTTGGAAGAAATCAACCCGGAGGCTGGGTATGGTGGGTCACACCTGTAATCCCAGCACTTTGGGAGGCCGAGGCGGGCGGATCACCTGAGGTCAGGAGTTTGAGACCAATCTGGCCAACATGGCGAAACCCCGTCTCTACTAAAAATACAAAGATTAGCCAGGCGTGGAGGTGGGCACCTGTAATCCCAGCTACTCAGGAGCTGAGGCAGGAGAATCATTTGAACTTGGGAGGCAGAGGTTACAGTGAGCTGAGATTGTGCCACTGCACTCCAGCCTGGGCAACAGAGCCAGACACCATCAAAAACAAGGAAAGGGAGGGAGGGAGGGAGGGAGGAAGGAAGGAAGGAAGGAAGGAAGGAAGGAAGGAAGGAAGGAGGAAGGAAAGGAAGGAAGGAAGAAGGAAGGAGAGAAAAGGCCCACAGAGGAAAGGAAGAGAGAAAGGGAGGAAGGGAGAAGGGGAGGGAGAAATCAACCCAGCCAACACCCTAATTTTTGGACTTCCAGATTCCCGAACTGTGAAAACTAAAGTTCTGTTGTCTGAGCCAGCTCAGTCTGTAAGACTCGCTTTGCAGCCCGCTGGTATACTAATACACCTCATGTTTCAGAAACTGGTCCTCTTTCAATTGAGGTCCTTCCTTTGCCCTACAGGTTTTATTTCATTTGGGGGGATTGGTGTGGCGACTACTGTGTCAGGGCAGGAGGCAGGGAAGGAGATCATTGGCATTGCCCCACAGGGTCATCCAGTATATGGCACAGTATGTTCCTAGGGCTGGCTAATAGAATTTGCAACCCTCAGTGCAAAACGGAAAAATATAGGACCTTTGATCACAAAAGGCATGAAGAAAGCACTTTTTTTTTTTTTTTTTTTTTTTGAGACGGAGTCTCGCCTCTGTCGCCCAGGCTGGAGTGCAGTGGCCGGGATCTCAGCTCACTGCAAGCTCCTCCTCCCGTTTACGGCCATTCTCTGCCTCCAGCCTCCCAAGGGTAGATGGACTACAGGCGCCCGCCAACCTCGCCCGGCTTACGTTTTTTGTATTTTTTCTAGTAGAGACGGGGTTTCGCCTGTGTTAGCTAGGTTAGTCTCAATCTCTGACCTCGCGGACTCCACCGTCTCGGTCCTGCCCAAAGTGCATTACAGGCTTGAGCCACCGCGCCCGGCCGAAGAAAGCACTGTTAAAGACACTAAAATAGAAAGCATTTTTCTTTCTTCTGGGGTCTCTCTCGGCTTGCCATTGTGTTTTTATTTCCTATTTAATGCTGCCCTAAGTAAAGAAACATTTGAAACTTTAATCATCAGCATGAATTTTACCATTTATCTTCAGAGTCTGCAATGCTAGCTTTGAATCACTCATATGTGGACCCACCAGAATGACACAACTCAATCTCACAACTGGTATAGGCATATGGATTTTGTTCTTCACAGAAGGGTGGAAATCCTGCACAAAATGAACTCAACTGCTTTTATTTCGCTTCTTGATGCACATACATTCTACCAACACTCCTACCTCTGGCTAACTGATGAATAAGGAAGGGCTGAAAAGACAAGTAACTATGGGTTGCCCTATCTGTTCCTTTCCTTCTATGTCACCATTCTCAGCGTAAGTGATTGGCTGACCCTAGGAAGTAACAGGAGCATGGAAGGATATTCTGAGGTTCCTGGTTGTTCATGTTTCTGAGAACACCATTGCCTTCTTTCTGCGTTTGGTGCAAGTTCTGGTGTGTGGGGAGCATGTGGCCTCTGAGGGTGGCCCATGCCCTTCTTTACTGAGTGGCAGATGTCACTCACTTTGCTTGTATTCACTGCCTCCCTCAGATTGTCCTGGGTAATGCTGGGCTCATGGGCACCCTGAAGGCTCCGTGCAGATGAGGAGGCTAGAAGTGCAGGACACAGCCGTCATTCTACGTCCTATGCTCAGAAACATGCTCCTCTGTCCCACCAACTTTACTCACAAAACACAAGTTCAAAGATAAAATCACTAAAAATCTCAACCCATCCACCACAGAGCACAAGACCTAGCTCTAGGCCCTCCTGAAGGCAGGTCTCTGTGTCTACGGATTTCCAGTCTGAAGTCAGCACCGCCTGTCCCTCTACTTCCTCTCCCCAGCCACCTTCAGGCTTGGAGACTAGAGTCAAAACTAAAGGAATGTGTCCAGTTGTTTTACAACTGCAGTGGATGGCATGTTTTCAATACCAATTGACTGGTTGTTCTCAGCATGTTTCAACCCCCTCCCAATCCCCAGGTTTTACCTTTTTTTACTTTATTTAACTGTGCAAGATATAACATTTTGTGCTCAAGGAATGAGGGAATAGAGGTTAGGGGAGAGAGCAGAGAAACCTTAGTCTATTCTCAATTTTTAAGTTTCCAAAGACTCTTCAGTAAATGGAAAGGGTTGTGGCATAGACAAGAGATTTGGAAGAAAGCATGGTGATAAAAAGAAATTGTCTTGCTGGGTGCGGTAAGTCATGACTTCAGTCCCTGCTACTCTGGAGGTTGAGTTAGGATAATTGCTTGAGCCAAGAGTTCAAGTCCAGTCTGGACACAGAGCAAGATCCCCCTTCTCTACATAAAAAAAATATATAATCAGTCAAGACTGGAAAACAATTCCCAGGCAGAGAGAGCATGGAGATTTGGCGGGAAATCCAGAGAAGGCAGCCATCAGAGGTTTCCCTGGAAATAGGCCTTAATCAAATCCCTAAATCCCAGTGCTGAGCCTTGGGAATTAATGAGATTGGTCAAAAATCATTTTATATATACCACAAAACCGCAGTTGTATGAGAACAGTCATAAATATGAAAGATAGAAATTATATTTAAGATAAAAGCATATTTTAAATATATCAAATGATATATTTAATCAAAACAAATGATAAAGCCAGAATAGAGAGAAAATTCTTGAATACTTGTATGGTCAGTTAATAATGACCCTCTAGAGTGTCTACATCCTAATCCCTGGAACCTGTGAATATGACCTTACATGGCAAAAGGAACTTTGTGGACATGATTAAGAATCTTGAGATGGGGGATTATCCTGGATTATCCTCGTGGGCCATAAATATGATAATAAGAATCCTTGTAAAAAGGAGACAGAGGAACATTTGACTACAGAAGGGGAGTCAGTAATGTGGTGAGGGAGCAGAGATTGAGTGATGCACTTTAAAGATGGAGGAAGGGACCACAAGCCAAGGAATGCAAGTGGCCACCAGGAGCTGGAAACAACAAGGAAATGGATTCTCCCCTAGAGTCTCCAGATGGAACCAGCCCTGCAGACACCTTGATGTTAGTGTAGGGAACCTGATCTGGGACTGCTGACCTCCAGAACCATAAGGGAGGTGACAATGATGAAACAGAGTAGCTTTGTTCTCCATTCTCAGGTTTACCTTTAGTTCACTCTTGCTTTGATCCTTGGGAAGTCTCTGGAACAAACAGATTTAGGAATGCACATATCTTCATATTTCTTTCTTCTTTTTTTTTTTTTTTTTTTTTGAGAAGGAGTCTCACTCTGTCAACTGGGCTGGAGTGCAGTGGCACAATCTCAGCTCCCTGTAACCTCTGCCTCCCAGGTTCCACTGATTCTCCTGCCTCAGCCTTCTGAGAAGCTGGGATTATAGGTACATGCCACTACGCCCAGCTACTTTTTTGTATTTTTAATAGAGACGGGGTTTCCCCATGTTGGCTAGCCTGGTCTCAAACTCCTGACCTCAAGTGATCCACCCACCTCAGCCTCCCAGAGTGCCGGGATTACAGGCATGAGCCACCGCGCCTGGCTCAATCTTTATATTTCAACACTGATTTATGTTGATGGAGCAGAGACTTGGGCCTGGGAGTTGGAGGTGGCTGGAAAAGCAGGAGGCCAGAGCTATCCAATCTTTCGAAGATCCCACAGTCTACATTTTTTCAAGTTTCTCTTAATGTCACCTGTCTCTGCCCAAAAAGGGGATACTTTAGATGACTTAAGTGGCCTGGAGAATAAACCTGCTTCACCATCTCTTGCAGGCCTGGATGAGTGTCTTGAAGGGTGAATGCTATTTGTACTGAGGTAGAAAAGCTCTGTATGCTTCATGAACAATCTGCACTGGCAGAATCTTATAAAGTAGTGCAAGGTTGGTCTTTCAACAGGGGCTGGGCCATTTTGTGAGTCTCTGCAAACACCTGCTCCTCTTCGACAGCTCCAGAGGGCAGTGCTGCATCTTGAGATAAACATAAATATGTATATTAAATTTCTTTATGTATGTATGTATCTTTATATCTATATTTACATATATAAATTTAAAAATGAATATTATTTGGAATACTGATTCACCTTCTGTTTTGTCAAGATAACATTGTTCCCAACTTCATGACGTCAATGTAACATTCTCTTTTTTTTTCTTTTCTGAGACAGGGTGTTGCTCTGTTGTTCAGGCTGGAGTGGTGCCATCATAGCTCAGTGCAACCTTGACCCTCCGGGCTCAAGTGATCCTCCTGCCTCAGTTTCCCAAGTACCTGGGACTGCAGGTGCCACCCTACCTGGCTTTGTTTTTTCTTCTTTTTGTAGAGGAAGGGTCTCAAACTCCCAGGTCCAAGCATTTCTCCTGTCTTGGCCTTCCAAAGTGCTGGTGTGAGCCACTACATCCAGCCACATTCTCTTAATTAACCCTCACAAAACCCCTACCCTTTAGATGTTACAGTTAAAGTTCAGTAACGTCCAGTCACTTGCCTAAGGTCATACACCCAGTATGTGGCCTCTAGCTTTGGTTAAGCAGCCCCAGCAGCAGTGGGGGATTTGGCTGGTTCTCCTTGACCAGGAAGACAAAGCCAGAGGATGAAGGCAGAGGCAGACACACTGGAGTGGAGTTGCTGGGGGGAGTCTGAATTGGTCTTCTTGGGCTAAACGAAAGTTCCTTAGAAAGAGTCCTGTCACCCAGAGGAGGAGGCATCCCACTGGTCCAGAGTGGGCAGGAATCTAAGAGCAGAACTCTCCAAATTGTGGATTGGGGGTGGGCCCTCCTGGGAAATGCTTGGCCAGTAGGGAGCACTGCCTTCTCCATTCTGCAAATGTTGTAGGCTCCCTCCCACCTGATAGCTTTCTGCCCACTTGTCATTCTTCCCCTTAAACAGGGTTCTCAGGAAAAGGCCTGACATGTGCATCCAAACTGCAGAAATTCTGCAAATGGCATGCTGCATTGACCTATGCCCAGAGCTGTTGATTTATGAGGGCGCAAGTAACCTTAAGAGAAATTACTACATTTTGAGCACCAGCAAAATGACTTCAAGAGTAATGTAAGGGCTGGCTATCATTATTGGACCAGAAATACTTCTGGGAGTTACTCTTAACATTCTCCCCTTCATTCTTCCTTCTCATCTGCAAGTGAATGCTATGATGTTTAGGTTTCCTGAAGGAAACATGGTTGACAGTAAACTGTGGGTGGCCCCTGCAGCTTAATTCATCCTGAACAACAATTAATACTAATGATTTGAAGGATGGATATTTTCCTGGGCAGAGGAAAAAGCTGAAACGGAACATATGAATCAGCCCTTCTACCCTGGGTATAAATTATTAAAGCCAGCAGTTACCCCTCATGTGCAGCCACTGTGATTTAGAGATCGCTGATAGTCCCTAAGGAGGAGTGGGATAGGGAGCAGGTGACAGTCAAAAAACCATAGGTAGCCTCCATTAAGAGCTCAGTTTGGAACTGGACTGCCTATACTCTTTTCTTTTCTCTTCCTTTTTTGTGACAGGGTCTCTTCGGTTGCCCATTCTGGAGAGCAATGGCACAATCATTGCTCACTGCAGCCCCCGACCTTCTGGACTCAAGTGATCCTCCTACCTTGGTCTTCCAAAGCACTGGGATTACAGGTTCGAGCCACTTTGCCTGATCTGAGTTCTAATTCTGACTCCATTGTCTACTAGTTGAACAACATTGGAAAATTGACTTCATCTCTCTTAAGTGAAAGTGTTGTCATCTACAAAATGAGGGTCATGAGCATATTGATCTTATAGGGTTTGTTGTGAGGGTTAAACCAGATACTCCATGTAAATCATTGAGCACAGTTTCTGGTATACATAAAGCATACATAAAACTTTACTATATATATTTTTTAGAGCAACATCCCAGTATGTTGTCTGGGCTGGTTTTGAACTCCTGGCCTCAAGGGATCTTCCTACGTTGGTTTCCCAAAGCCCTGGGATTACAGGCACAAGCCACTGCCTCTGACTAAAGATGATTATTATGTTTATGGACCTCCATTTTTTAGCCTTCAGTAAAGAACCAAATGTTGTTTCTAAAAAATACCCACTACTGGCCGGGCATGGTAGCTCATGCCTGTAATCCCAGCACTTTGGTGGGGCAGAGGCAGGTGGATCCCCTGAGGTCAGGAGTTCAAGACTAGCCTGGCCAACATGGTGGAAACCCCGTCTCTACAAAAATACAAAAATTAGCCGAGCATGATGGTGGGTGCCTGAAATCCCAGCTACTCGGGAGGCTGAGGCAGGCGAATTGGTTGAATCCAAGAGGCGGAAGTTGCAGCGAGCCCAGATCAAGCCACTGCACTCCAGCCTGGACAACAGAGTAAGACTCTGTCAAAAAAAAGAAAGAAAGAAAAAAAACCACACTACTTAGAATGTTATGAGAAAGAGGTATTTATGTTGACCTTTTTAGAATAAAGTGAGACATCCTTTTTGTTTAAACCTTGATGAAAATGTCCTAACCTCTATTAATTACTAGTGCTGCTTTAGTAATTAGGACAAATATTAGAGAGCAATGTTTTTCTGATAATTGCATTGCTCATTGTAATCAGGGGCATTATTAATCCCAACATTAATGCCTATAAAAACAATTACCTAATTGTTTATCAGTAATAGAGAAATGGTTGGAGGTTACACTAAATTTGATGAAATCCCTAATATGAGTGCTTCTTGTGGTTCTATTCTCTTTCTCCCACCATGAGTGCAGTTGTGTTCCACCTAAGTGATGGCTCAGGTTTGCTACATGCGTTTTGTAGATGTCTAGCCTTTTGATGATGATTTTGTAGGAGCCATTCTTCTGTATTCTCACAGTAAGAAACCTGAGGGATAGATGTGACTTTATACTAAATCCATAACAATATGTCAGTTCAAACCCCAGTGCTGGTCAGGCGCGGTGGCTCACACCTGTAATTACAGCACTTTGGGAAGCCGAGGTGGGCAGATCACTCGAGGTCAGGAGTTTGAGACCAGCCTGGCAAACATGGTGAAACCCTGTCTCTGTTAAACACACACACACACACACACACACACACACACACACACACACACACACACACACACATATTAGCTGGGTGTGGTGGCTCATGCCTATAATCCCAGCTACTCAGGAGGCTGAGGCAGCAGAATCGCTTGAACCTGGGAGACGGAGTTTGCAGTGAGCGGTGATCATGCCACTGCACTCCAGCCTGGGCAACAGAGCTAGACTCTGTCTCAAAAACAAAACAAAACAAAAAACAACCAACCAACCAACCAAACAAACAAAAACAACCCAGTGTTGACCTTAAGTTGCATTTGTGGATCCATGGGGTTGTGAATTCATGAGTGCTATGAAAGGCTCCCAGCTAGAAGTATCCCTCTCTGCTTCTTAGAATACCTGGGATCCTACTGCTAAGCACTTTGTTCATTTGTGTTAAGCACGAACCTACAATTTCTCCTTTACAGGCAAATGCACTTTAGGGATGGTACTTGTATCAGATCCCTTTATTTCATTGGAGAACAAGTAGAGTGGGGTTGGTGTGTTTAAAGTGGGAAGATGTAGCCAACGGGACAGGGAAGAGACACAAGACAAACTTACAAAACTGGGAAAGGGGCTTTGGAATCATCACTAGCTCACTAAATTATCCCATTTTCTAAGAATAGGAAGATCTATAATAACTTCCAAAATTTTTTTTTTTCACTCTAAATGTCTCATGATGTTTGCTTGTTGAAAAAAAATTAATTTCAAAAGCTGGGGGGAAAAGGTAGGTTGAATCATTAATCAGAGTTATTTGTGCTGCTTTGCAGGTGTCTAGCTGCCTTAAATTACTTTGTGAAAATGTTAATTATCTAAACAACTTAAAATAGAAAAAAAAAATCCCATGATAAAAAGCCATTTATCCACCTCCCAACAGCTTCCTTTTTTTTTTTTTTTTTTAAATTTTTTTATTGAGACAGGGACTGGGTCTGTCACCCATGCTAGAAGGCTGGAGCGCAGTGGTGAAATCATGGATGGCTCACTGCAATCTCTTTTTCTTGGGTTCGAGCCATCCTCCCACCTCAGACCGCTAAGTAGATGGGACTACAGGCATGCATCACCATGCCTGGCTAATCGTTTTTTGTTTGTTTGTTTGTTTGTTTTTTGGTAGAGATGAGGTTTCACCATGTTGCTCAGACTGGTCTCGAACTCCTGGGCTCAAGCAATCTGCCCATCTCGGCCTCCCAAAGTGCCAGGATTTCAGGCATGAACGACTGTACCCACCTCCATTTTAATGTACTTTAATTCTTCCCCAAGTCCTTACTTCCTTCCTTTGCTGGCACAGATTCCATGCCCATCATTAGGATCACTCTCTCAAACTCTCCTGCTCTGTCATATATATGTGTCAAAACCCCACTTTGGCAAAACCCAATCCATTGTCAACCCTGTTTCTGAGCCTGACAACTGAATGTAGTTGGAGAGAAACAAAGACAATGGTGGCCCATTTAACGTTAAATTCTCACCCACAAACCCAGATATGTTTCTCTCTAGTCCATTGATCCTTGAACTCTCCTAGATAACTATTTTGACTATTCCACACCTTTCCTCAAACTCCTAGCCCAGGGATCCTCAGTTCTGGCTGCACTGTTGAGTCACCCAGAAACCTTATAACACACCAGGGCCCAGGTCCCACCTCCAGAGAATCTAATTTCCTTGGTATGTCCAGGTGCAGTGGCTCATGCCTATAATCCCATCACTCTGGAAGGCTGAGGCAGGTAGATCACCTGAGGTCAGGAGTTTGAGACCAGCCTGGCCAACATGGTGAAACCCTATCTCTACTACAAACACAAAAATTAACCAGGTGTGGTGGTGAGCTCCTGTAATCCCAGCTACTTGGGAGGCTGAGGCAGGAGAATCGCTTGAACCCAGGAGGTGGAGTTTGCAGTGAACTGAGATCGTGCCTTTGCATTCCAGCCTGGGTGACAGAGTGAAACTCTGCCTCAAAAATAATAGTAATAATAATAATTTACTTGGCATGGATCAGACCCTGGATATAAGTGTGTTTTTGAAACTCTCCAGGTGATCCTAACATACAGCCAAGAATGGAAGCTAAACTCCTCGCCCTCCCTTCATCAGGTAGATCTCATGACCTGGCTTCCCACTTCACTAGAAAATCAAATCAGTACGGAAAGAGCACCAGAGCAGACTTCCACTAAATCAAGGAATGTGCCTGCATGGAGTCTTTACTCCACTGCCTTCTACAAGAAGACAAACCTTCCACGTGTGCATTCCAACTTGCCACCACTCAAGCAATCAAGGATTTTGCTTTGGCAACTGTTCCCTTTCTCTCCAGCATCTTTCCTATATCCTTTCTATTGAATCGTTCCCGCAATCGTTCAAACATTTGATTTTTTAAAAAAAAAAAATCCCTCCCTCAACTCATTAGCCCTGTTTGGCACCTCCCCTTTCTTCCTTCCTTTTCAGCAAAACTCCTCAAACTTTATATTGACTCAATACCCCCATTTCTTTTCCCATTCTCAGATCCACTCCAATCATAGTTTTGTCTGCTCACTGACAAACCCAGCAGTTAATTCTCAGTCCTCTTCCTATATCTCTTAGCAACGTTTGACGGTTATTTGAAAGTATTCCTCCTTGAAGTACTTTCTTAGCCACCAGGACTTTACTTTGTCTCAATTCTCCAGCCTTCTCAGTCTCCTTGAGTGATTCATCTGCTTCATGTTTAGACACCATGTGCTCTGGGAATCCCCCTCAGACCCATTTCCTCTGTGTTTATGCTCCGTCCCTGGTGGTTTCATCCAAGATGTATCTATTGCTGGGTCCGGTGGCTCATGCCTGTCATCCCAGCACTTTGGGAGGCCGAGGTGGGTGGATCATTTGAGGTCAGGAGTTTGAGATCAGCCTGGCCAATATGGTGAAACCCTGTCTTACTAAAAATACAAAACAGCCTGGCGTGGTGGCAGGGGCCTGTAATCCCAGCTACTTGGGAATTTGAGGCAGGAGAACTGCTTGAACCCAGGAGGCAGAGGTTGCAGTGAGCCCAGATCAAGCCACTGCACTCCAGCCTGGGTTACAGAATGAGACTGTCTCAAAACAACGACAACAACAACAACAAAGCAAACAAGATGTATCTACCATCTATCTGCTGATGGCACTCACAGTTTTATGTCCAGCCTAGACCTGGATGAACTCCAGATTCCTGTTTTCAACTACCTGCTTTCCAGACCCACTCAGATGTGTTAAACTCTACATGTTGAAAACCAAGCTATTGTTCCTCCTCTTTAATCCTGCTGCTCTTGCAGTAGCCCATGCAAACAACAACAGCAAAGCCAAAACCATGGAGTCCTTCTCAACTCATCTCTTTGTCTCACCGTCCACATTTAATTCTTTCATAAAAGTTGTGGGTTCTACCTTCAAGACATATTCTGATCTGACCAATTCTCATCACTTCCATCACTACCAGTCTGGTCCCAAATACCCTCTTTTATGGCCTGGACTATCGCAATGGTATCTGAACTGGTCTTCCTGATTCCAGTTTTCCTCTGCTCCAGTCTATTTGCCTCTAAGCAGCTAAAGTGAGGCCCTTAAAATGCAAGTCAGATCTTATTTCTCTGCTCAATGCTCTCTAGTGGCTTCCCATTTTACGCAAAATAAAGTACAAAATATTGCAAGATTTAACATCCAACTCTTCGATTTCATCTGCTACCACTTCCTCTCATCTCTGTCTCAACCACATCTGCCTTCTCATTGCTGACTGACCACAGCTAGTGCGCTCCTGCTTTGGGTGCTTTGCACTTGTTTCTCATCCTTGAATGAACATGGCTTGCTTCTTTAATCCATTCAAGGTTCTGCTCAAATGTCACCTTATCGGAACAACTTCTCCCAACCAATTTATACAAGCTTGTGCACACACACACACACACTCTCCACCACAATCACAACCACCATCAGTCTCTGTCCCTCTGCTTTTTATCTCTTGTCAACAACAGGTATATACATACTTCCTGGGTTGTTTATTTTTTGTCTATTCTCTCCCCACTGACAATTTGAATGTAAGTGCTATAAAAACAGGGTCTTCATTCTCTTTCTCTGATTTATTTCCAGTGCCTAGAAGGGAGCCTGGCACATAATAGGACTCAATACATATTTGTTGAATTAGTGAGTGAATGAATGAATGAATCAATCAATCAATGAAAAAGTCAGATCATCTCAATCTGAACACAAGGGAATTTTCTCTAGAGTTTCCCAGAGAATTGTCCTGTTTCCTTCTTTCTGCCTCACTGTGTCGGCTCCTAGATAAATTTACTACATAAAAGCATTGTGAGAGATGTTGGACCCTTAGGTCCCTGAGTTAGATATGACCCCAAATGTCACCCTGTGCCATGCATATTCTCCTCTGACCTCCTCCCCAACATGTGGGCCACCGTCCAGCAGCTGCACTCTTTCTCCCCTACCCTCTCTCAGCTCCAGGAGCTTCTCCTTAGCTGTAGCCCCCTCCTTTTGGGTGACGAAGGCAACATGGGGAGAAGCAGCAGCTTCACTGACTCCATCTCTGCCTCCTCCATCCATAGCGACCGGCAACATGCAGACTTCCCAAGCCTCATCTGGCCTGTGCAGTCTGGAGCTGGCCAGGGCACTCTCTGCCACATTAGCATTCATGTTCTTTTCTGTGTCCTGCCACAGCTTGACTATTTGCAAAATTAAGATTTGTAAAACTACCAAGGAAAAATATATACTGTATTCTATGGCTTCTAAGATGCCCTCTTCCTTTTTTTCACATTTCACATCTCTAACATCAGGAATGTCTTATAATTGGTGCTGGGCAAGTGAAAATCCCTGTGCAGTTAACAGAGTCTGAGTCTATGCCAACTTCACTGCTATTCCTAGGGCATGCCTGACCTCATATACCCCTTGGTGTGCCAGGCCACAGGCCTTCTGAGAACCACTGGAAGAAGGAAATTGAATCTAGTTATTGTATGAAAACCTTGGATTAGGTAAAACAAAACAAAACAAACAAAACACCAGCATCAAGATCTTATTTCTCTGCTCTATACTCTCCAGTGGCTCCCCATATCACTCCAAATAAAATCCGAAGTCTTGCAAGACTTAACACCCACCCAACTTCCTCTTTGATTTCATCTGCTACCACTTCTCTCTCAGCTCTGTCGTCTGCCTCCTCAGTGCTGACTGACCACAGCTAGCATGCTCTTGCTTGGGGGACACACAGAATGGGAGGCCAGTAGCTTAGATGAGTTAGGAACACTTGCATAAGAAATGCAGCATACCAAATGCTCTGAATGACTTGGAGGAGCATATTGTGGAGAAAACCCGGGCATTGACAGCTCTGAGTTAGAAAGTAAACAAGGGTAGTGAGATTCTGAATGTGAAATTCGGAAAACTTTAACCAATTAACTTATATTTTATCTGTATGCATGCAATAAAGTGATACATAATAAAATCTGTCCAAAATTATTATCAAATAGCTTTTCAATAAGTTTAAATTATAATTAGAACAGAAAAGAAACCATTGTATCATAGTTTCCTATGGCAGCACTTTTTCCTTTTTGGTGCTACATAAAGCAATGGTTCACTGTACCATGAAAGGAGGTTTAGACTTCATGAAATATGGTGATTAGCCCTAGTTACATAAAAGCATGAACCACTGGTTTAACAAAACCTAAGGAATCTACTACACAAATGAATGGCTTTTTACTACCTTGAGCTGTTTGAGAAAACCATGAAACCAAAAGCTCAATATTAATCTAAAATTATTCAATTATATTTTATAATTAAATTATTTGGAAGATGTTTTCAAATGACTCAAAGTTAAAAGATCTCAGTGTGATATTGATTCTATAATTACTCTCAGAAATGATGCTACTAATAAAAGTTAATGATGTAGAATCAAAATGGTAATTATCAAATAGGAAGATGCCAGCCAGAGGAGAAAGTTTTTTGTTTTCCAATTGTTTTGTCCCCTTACTCCTTCTCTTACCACAGTGAGAAGCAGTCATCTGTTTTCAGAGGTTGGAATGTTTTTACTTTTCTTGTTTGGAAACACTGGCTTAAACACATGTACGTCCTATAAAATACTTCAGTATAAGTTGAAATATTCATCTAATTTTTATTGGACAAGTTTTGAAGTAACAATTTGATTTCTCAGTGTTTCTTTTGTGACCATATAATCCTCTCCTCAGTGTTGCATGCAGTGTGAGCTACAAGCATTTGTGAGCCTAGGAACCACAAGGTCTCAAGGTTTCCTGGGGATTAGTACTATACAAATGCAAATTAGGGACACTGGAAGACTCTGTCCATCCTTGTCACTGCTGTTGTTTTGTTCCCTGGTTCCTTATGGGTAGCAAAGCAATTCATTGTTTTTAAAACACATACCTTAGCTGTTGACTTTTTCATTGACTAACTGGAGAAGAAAAGAAGGAACTCTTTCCTACAGATTTTAACTCTCTGAATCCCATTCAATTATTTTTTCCATTCAACTATTTTAAATAGATAACATGAAATCTTGCAGGAGCCTCACACGATTCCTAATTGTAGAATTTGAACTTGAGCTACGGAGTCTTACTCTTCTTCTTGCATCTCCAATCTATGCTTTACTATCACCCTTTTTGATAAGTCAGATTACCTGTACCCTCTTCAACATCTTTCAGCTGGTTAGCACAGTATATAGGTATGTTGGAAACCAGATATTTTCTGTGGTTTAATTCTTCCAAGGGAGTCGAAATGCTTTGCAAGCACTTCCTCATTTTTCAGCCAATCCGCATAGTAAGGAATGTTCCATGAATCTTTTTGTTTTTATATATTGTCTATTGGTCATGATCATGAATCCATGCCTGTGCAGAGCCCCTGATTTGGAAGGAGGAACCACGGGGGCTGGAGAGGGGAGGGCATGAGTGAAGGTTCCTGCTTGACCCTAGAACTGACCCCACTTGGCAAAATGGTCCTTCACCCTTTATGCATTCTTAGAAATCGCAACGTGCCTTTCGGTTTCATGTAACTACAATTTAGTTAATGCCCAGTAGGATTTGTAAGCCCTTCACATCTCTGAGGATTTATTTTATTTCAGAGTGAAAGTGACTTTATGGCCCATTTACCATTAGTGTGACTTATTGCATTATTCGAAGAAGGTGGAGGGGAGCAAGAAGACAAGGCAGTCTCCCTTACGTGTATCGCCATCAACAGGATGACCACTACACATTCCTGCCCAAGGAAGAGGGGCGGATGCAACCTTTCTGTGCTATTGTTTATGAGAGCACTGAAGCCTGGGTGATCATGCAATATTTTACCAGATGAGTGTTTCAAGTGTGTGTGTGAAGGAGATGTTAAAATAGAGGTGTGAGAGTAATCAATATTTGGAAGTAATGGATATTTCGAGTTCAAAAGATGCCACACGTCAACGATGATGAGGAATGACTAGCTACTTAACTCCAGTGCTGGCACCCTTAAATTACAGGGATACTGAAGCGAGACGGAGTTAGCATCTGACCGGCGACCAGCAGTGGACCGGCGAGGCGCGCTCCTAATTAAAGCGAGATTCCCAGAAGCTGGACAGCCCCTGTATTTATGGGAGCATGCGGTGCAGCTGGCAGTGACCCCCAGGAAGCCTCGAGCAGCCGCCGCGGGAGTAGTGACCTCGGGCCCGCAGCCTACCTGGAGCGTTTCGGCGGCGCCTGGTTCAGAACCACAGGGGCGGACAGCTCCCTGGAGCCGCACGCCGACTGCGGAAGCGGACCGTGAGCGGGGTGGGTCAGCGCTCTGTCCGCGGACCCGGACCGCTGGAAGTACCCGGGGCGCCCTCCCCTCCTGTCCCCCGGTCCCGCCCTTCCCATCCCGCGCTGCGCGTGGCGGTCCCGGGCTGCGTGTCCTTGCAGGAGGAGACCGGCCCTGCCGCCGGCGGCCCTCCCGCTTCCTGCGAGTCCCAGCTGCGCGCCCCGCCCCGCCGAGGAGGGTGGGGACGTTCCCCGCGCCGGGCCCGCCCAGCTCCCCCGCGGCCGTCCGGGCCCAGGCTCCCATCTGCCCGGCGGAACCGGAGGTGCGAGGGGCGGGGCCGCCTCCGGCGGCCTCGCGCCCGGGAAGGTCGGCAGCCAGCGCCCGGAGGCCCGTGGGGAGGCGCGCAGGGACGCGGCAGGCCCGAGGAGACGCATCCGCGGCGGTGGCGGTATCGGGGGGCACGGCGGTGGCGGCGCTGGGTCTCGGCCGCAGCCTTGTGCGTCCCGCTCTCCGCTGGGTTCTGCCCCTGCCACCCCCCGGGCGGGGCTGCTCCCGCCCGGCCGCAGCCTGCGGCGCCCGAGCTCCGAGGCGCTTTCCCGGGCCTGGGCCGAGGCGGCCAGACGGCGGGAACCGCCGGGCACGGGGCGGCGGGCGCTCCTGCTGGCGGGCTGCGCTGGTGGGCGGCGGAGAGCGGGCGGGCGGCGGGCCCGGCCCGGCGGTGCGCTGGGAGCACTGTGGGGGCGGGGCGGCTGCGGCCGGCCGGCCGGGCCATGGCCGAGGCGCGGGCGGGGCGCGCGGAAGGAGGGGCGCGCGGCGCTGTCCGAGCTGGCCCGCGCGCCGCTACGAGAGCCTGCACATCTCCCGGACGAACGTGTTCGCGAGTCCGGCCCGGAACAGCGGCGGGAACCGCCTTCTAGCCAGCACCTCCGGCCGCCTCGCGCTCCTCCTCGGCCGCCTCAAGCTCCGGACAAAAGAAGAGGAGCGCGAGCCGCCCTGGACCCTCAGGGGGGCCGCCCGCCGCCGCCCGCGCCCCGGACGCGGCAGGAGCCGGAGGAGGACGAGGCCGGCGCGGGCTGGAGCGCCGCTCTGCGGGACCGTCCGCCCCCGCGCTTCGAGGACACCGGCGGTAAGGGGCGGCCCGCGGGTGGGTGTCGGGGGCGGCGCTGGAACCCGGCGCGGGGGAGGCGTGGGTGCTGGGGCCGGGGAGTCCATACGCTCCGTGGGCTGGCTTGTGGGTGTCTCTCCGGAAACAAATGAGTCTGCAGGAGTGGGGATCGGTCTGACTGAGCCTGGGGGCTCCGAACCCTTGGGTAGAGAGTGTGAGGCGGAGGCCGTGGTCAGCCCTTTTCCAGTGACAGGGTCGTCGGGCACCTTTTACTTCACTTCCTGGGAGCACCCCAGCCCCTGCACGGGAAGCCTGTCACACCTGTGGGTCGGACTTTAGGGGTGGATTGAAGTTAGGCTTTCCTAGTTGAGGGGGCTTTTCTGAAAGCCCGGCGTGGCTGGTGGAGGCAGGTGGAGTCGGTTTTCACTAACAGCCCAAGAGCGAGCCTTACGGCAGGTGACGGGGGCGAGGCAGGTTGCAGCTGGCCCGGTGAGAGTTGAGGGAGAGGCCACCCCCGGCGTAGTTTTCTCCTTAATCGGAGAAACTTTCCCTGTCCGCGCCATTCCAGATCTCTTGTTAAGAATGGGGAGGAGTGAAGGGACCCATTGGGCAGCGTTAAGGTGTTTGCTTTTCCGCCAGAAGGTACTTTCAGGTGTGTCCTGCTTACCATTGTGGTCACAGACAAGCCCCGAATACCTGGAGAAGGTGGCTGGGGTGCTGCTGGAAGCTGCTGCGGCTGCCCCACTCCTCTTCACTGCCTGTTTTTGTGGGAGTTGGCTGTGGAAATATCACTACTTTCTCTGTAGAAGCTCCGCAGCCTCTGCCTTCTTTGAAAGCTGCAGACCAGACGCCCTCTCATGCTGGTGTTTCTTGTTCCACGGCCTTCTGTAGCAGGCCCGTGCTCCTGCATGCTGTGTTCTTCCGTAGAAGTGCGGGCAACCGGTGTTGATGAGGGCCAGGGAGTGGCCGCGGTGGGCATGATGCGGCTTTTCCTGTGGCCTTCTCTGATTATTGTCCAACCGGTCAGGAACACGGCACATGGGAAGGCAGGCCCAAGGGACCTCCAGCTGGTGCCTGGACTTGGATCTGGACATCATGCTGCAGCCTGCTGGGAGGCGGGTAGGGTTAGCTGGACTCTCTCAGTAGGGAGTGGTCTGCAGACCTCTGGCAGGCTGCGGTGTGGATGCATGGAGCTAAAGCTGGGCTTGCAAAGTCACAGTTAGCTGTGCATTGCTTTGGGGGTGGGTACATTTTAAAGCATATGCATTTGGGCTGTAGTTAAGAGCTTGGGAATTTTCAAAATCATTGACTCTGTATAGTCCTTTTATACTGTCCTATATTTTCCAGGATGTCATTAAGGCCTCCCGGCCCTAGATAGCTGTTTTCCGTATTGGCTCTTTAAGAATTGTACCAGTCCACAGACCTGGTTTGGCAGACTTTATGCCGTGAGCATCTGTGATCTAATTTCGATCCTGGAAACATTTGAGATACAGGTCCACCTGGGACTGCACAGCAAGTCTCTCCGTGTCTCAGGGCAAAATAGAGAACTTGTACTAGGTCAAGCCTAGTTATGAATAAGAATCCTGAATGTGCTGATTTGAGAAGGGTGGGCACATTGAAATAAATTTTAAATCAATTTTGTATTTCTTAGTAACCTTGAAATGGGAGAAATTCTGCAGCAGAGCCATTTAATCCAGCCACCGCAGCACTTATGGTCATGAAGAGCAGGATCGTGTGTCATTTAGCATTAGGTTCAAATTCTGCTTCCTGCAGATGCCCACTGAGTTCACACCTGTACCGAAGAATCAGTCAGACCCTTTAACCAAAGACATTAGTGGTTATTGCCGGTATTTTTACCCAGTTTTGTTTACCTGCCCTGTGTGGGAGCTTGCCTTTTAAGTCCACATTTGATTTAGAATTTCCGCTTTGCAGATTTCACCCTGAGGGAAATTTGGAGTGGTGAGGAATGGAGGGATGAGGTTGATGGCCTGTTAAAACTTGAATTTGGATTTCCCCAAAACAATGGAATATGATTTATGGGAGCTGAAAATAGATGCAGAAGCGTGGGTTTGGTCAGAGAAAATCCTTGCGCCTACCAGTGTGGAGGCAGATGGATGTGTTTATTAAGAGGCTGAGAGCTGCACCCCAGCCACTCTGAGAGCAAAGAGGATCAGCCTGCTAGGGTTTAGCAGAGCACAGTATCTAAAAAGCTCCGACAAGCGTGTGCTCCTCACTTGCAAAGAATGCAGCCTGGATCTCTCTTCCATCTTTGTTCCCCCGTTTATTAACAAATCTCACTGGATGGGTAGAGTGGGGTGGGGAGGAAAGCAAGCAGGTGGCATTTCTATCTCTAATCAGGCTTTATAATGGAAAATTTTTAATCCAAATTGCTCTTGCTGCTGGAATCAGATGAGGAAAAAACAGAATTCGAGATTTGATAGAGGCTTCCTGCCTTGCTCCTACTGTAAAAACAGGTATATGTGTATGTACATAAATGTGTATTTTATTGAAATATGCAGGTATGTAAATGTGTGCATGTAACTGGGTATTGTATGCAAATGTGTATTGCTTGTGCTAGGTTTCTGGGTTTTTTTTTTTTTTTAAATCAGAAGGATGACCTAGAAATCTTTGCAGAGTCGCTGTGCATGAGGGAGGTAGACACTGGGGACCATTATGAGTTGTAGTGGGAGCTGCCACATCCCCGCACCCCCACCATAAGGGGAGTGTGCACAGTAGGAGATACTTGGTGCGCAGCTGAAAGGAGGAGGGGAAAGAAGGGAGCAGTGCTAGTTCCTGTACAAGCCGTAAAAGCACCATTTCTGTAGTTCAGGTTGGAAATTCTAGCCATTCTTCAGGCTGTTCTTGTCTTCCCAGCCCTTTTCTTGTATTTTTCTGTGTATTTAGCTTCCTGGATCAGCCTCTCCGGAAGTGCAGCCAGTAGTTATAGATGGAGAGGGTCTTTGCTCACTTCTCTTGTCTCCTCTCTCACCTCCCCTAGGTTCTGGTTGTGCATTGAGGTGTGGATCCTCTCGGGATGGCTTAAATGCACACACTGTGCTTGTCAGGCTAGCTGTTGGGCTCTTAACCCCTGTGGAGATGCATGATCTGCCTGGGAGCTGAAGTGCCTACTGGGACTACAGAGCCTAGGACCTTCTCGTAACCAGACTTGCAGCATATATCCCCCCAAAATAGCCCCCTCAAGCTGTCAGCCTGCCTGCCCACTGTGCAAATAACCAACACAGCATGTGAGCTCGCTCACTCTTTGGAAACAGAATGAAATTCAGGCCCGGCTGCTTTTTGAGCCTCTGCCCTTTTGGTTTCTTATTCTGAGCAGTCTTGTGATTCGTTTCTCGGAGGAGGCAGAGGAACAGACAAGATTTCACAGATGCTCCAGGGCTTCCGTCTGTTTGGTTTGTCAGTCCTTTGTCATGGCTGGCTGGGATCTGAGCTGTTCGCTCTTTCTATTAGAGGTTGGACTTCATAGAAGGGGGGGGGTGGGGGGGGAGAGAGAGAGAGAGAGAGAGTGTGTGTGTGTTTTCTCCCCCCATTTACGGTATGAGCAACCCTCTAATCATTCAGTGGGGAGGTATGACCTTGAGCAGCTGGAGAGAAACATAAGGCATTGGAAATTAACATTGTTGAATGTTTTATCTTTACAGTTTGTTGTTGGTTTAGAGCCTTTTAACAAACAAGAAAAGAAAATCTTGCTCTCAAAACCAGAATTAAACTGAGACCCTTGGCTCCAAAGGGGTTTGTGAACTCAGAGACCTGCAACCCTTTCTATGGTGTTAAGTGTTAAGAAGCTGCTCCTACCTTTAGGTCTGTACAGGATTCTGTGGTTCCAGGAGGAACTTTGAATCTTGGTGAGCTGCAAGATAATCTTAGGCAAAGCTACATAGTGATCAAGTGCAAGACTGTGTGTCATCTTGCAGTAGCTGCACAGAATTCAGAGAAGGGAGCTTCCTGGGAGAGCTGTTTTGCTCTTTTCCCAGGAGTCTGTTCATGTAGGGGGTGAAACTGGAGCTGCTACTGCTAACCCTCAGTTCTCATTTGTCACTTGTGTTTTCATGCATTATTATCAAACTGTCTTCACAAGGACTCTGTGGCCGAGAAGTTGCCACTGCCATGTGACTGGGAAAGGAAGTTGCTGCCTCCACTTTCCTGGGGGTGATGAGATTACTGGGTTAAGTGATCACCATCTAACTAGTCAGACTCAGTAATTCAGGAAATGTAGTGCCTGTTTTTTCTTTTACTAGAACGTTTTTCAGTAAAAAATATTTTTATAGTTATACATAAATTGCTTTTAGTTTTAGGGGGAAGGGGATACAGTTCTCTGAGTTTTAACTCATGATTTGTGTAATCCATACCACAACCAGGATACAGAAGAGTAGAATCTTGCCAGGGTGTTGGTGGTCTAGTGGTTGGCGTAGCTACCTTCCAGAAGAGGAGAATCTGGATTCTTCTCTAGCTCCCTGTTTAATTCTTGCTGCCCTGAGTTGTCCTAGTGAGTACTCAGAGCTGTTTTTCAGGAGGTGGGGCTTTGAATACTGCAGTAGCAGCTCCAGTTTCACCCCCTACATGAGGAGACTCCTGGGAAAAGAGCAAAACAGCTCTCCCAGGAAGCTCCCTTCTCTGAATTCTGTGCAGCTACTACAAGATGACACACAGTCTTGCACTTGATGACTATGTAGCTTTGCCTAAGATTATCTTGCAGCTCACCAAGATTCAAAGTTCCTCCTGGAACCACAGAATCCTGTACAGAGCTAAAGGTAGGAGCAGCTTCTTATACTTAACCCCATAGAAAGGGTTCCAGGTCTCTGAGTTCACAAACTCCTTTGAATACTCTGGAACAGGTGGTGAGGTCTAACCCAGTTTTAGACTCTAGAACTCACTTTTAGACTTCTTTTAGAGGCACGGTCTCACTATGTTGCCCAGGCTGGACTCAGACTCCTGGGTCCAAGTGATCCTCCCGCTTCAGCTTCCTGATTAGCTGGGACTGAAGGTGCATACCTTGTTATACCTTTGTTTTTAAGGACTGTGATTGTACATTATTTTCTTATTAACAAATCACATATATTCATTTTAGAAAATGAATAAGAAAAAGGATAAAAATTGTATTACTCCATTTTCATGCTGCTGATGAAGACATACCCAAGACTGGGTAATTTACAAAAGAAAGAGGTTGATTGGACTTACTCCACATGGCTGGGGAGGCCTCACAATCATGGTGGAAGGTAAGAAGGAGCAAGTCACATCTTACATGGATGGCAGCAGGCAAAGAGAATTTACCAGCAGGGGAAATGCCAGATGCTTATAAAACCATCAGATCTCGTGAGCATTCACTCACTATCACGGGAACTGCCCCCATGATTCAGTTATCTCCACCTGGCCCCGCCCTTGACATGTGGGTTTTATTACAATTCAAGGTGAGATTTGGGTGGGGACAGAGAGCCAAACCACATCAAAAATTGTAAAAATCAAATTATCTTTCTTTTCCCAGAGATAATCACAGTTGACATACTGAATATGTGCTTCATATATCTTACATGTTGTTGAGGGACCTGATTTTTAATTGTAATTAATATATTGTGAACATTTTCCATTTAAATTTTAGAACGATATTTTCATTGACTCTGTAATACTCTAGGGTTTGCTTTTGTTAGGATTAAGTTCATTACCCCACTTCTCTCTCCTCTTTTTTTGCTGTTAAATTAGTGCTGTGGTGAACATTGTTGAGACTTAAGTTTTTTTTTGTTTGTTTTTGAGATGGAGTTTTGCTCGTTTTGCCCAGGCTGGAGTGCAATGGCACGATCTCAGTGTACTGCAACCTTTGCCTCCTGGATTCAAGTGATTCTCCTGCCTCAGCCTCCCGAGTAGCTGGGATTACAGGCACACACCACCGCGCCCGGCTAATTTTTATATTTTTAGTAGGGATGGGGTTTCACCATGTTGGCCAGGCTGGTCTCGAACTCCTGACCTCAGGTGATGCACTTACCTTGGCCTCCCAAAGTGCTGGGATTACTGGTGTGCTCAACCATGCCTGGCCTGATGCTTAAACTTATATACACATCCTCAATTTACTCCTTAGCATCAAATGGTAAAGCAATATTGAGGTAAGGATTTTGCACATTTTAAAGGTTTTTGATATCTTTTGTGAAAGTCTTCCAGAAATGTACCTTTTTATGCCCCTGCCAGCAGTACCCCAGAGAGTCCATTAGAACATCCTGTTTATAAGGCAGCAAACCAATATGTGATGCCCACCAGTAAGATGGCTCTTAGAGGAGTATTTTGTTTTATTTTAATTTGTATTTACTTTTCACCTTTTATTTTAGACTCAGGGGATACATGTCCAGGTTTGTTACAAAGGTATATTGCATGATGCTGAGGTTTGGAGTCTGATTGAGCCTGTCACCCCTGTGGTGAACAGAGTACCTAATGGGTAGTTTTTCACATCTTGCTCCCCTCCCTCTCTCCTTTAGGAGTCCCCAGTATCTATTTTTGCCATCTTTATGTCCATGTGTACTCAATGTTTAACTCCTATTTCTAAGTGACAACATGCAGTGTTTGGTTTTCTATTCCTGCATTAGTTCACTGAGGATAATGGCCTCCAGCTGCAGCCATGTCACTGCAGAGGACATGATTTCCTTCCTTTTTATGACTGCGTGGTATTCCATGGTGTATGTGCACTATATTTTCTTTATCCAGTCCACCATCAGTGGTCACCTGGGTTGATTCTACATCTTTGCTATTGTCAGTAGCACTGTAATGAACATACGAGTGCATGTGTCTTTTTGGTAGAACAATTTATTGTCCTTTGGGTATATACCCAGTAATGGGATGGCTGGGTCAAATTGTTTAACTATCAGTTCTTTGAGAAATCTCCAGAGTTGCACTAATTTGCATTCCCACCAACAGTGGAATGATTAAGTGTTCTAGAGGATTGCTTTATATAATGAAGCTTATGTGTATCATAGCACACATAGATTGCATGAGACATTCGTGCACAGCACAGTGCGTTTTTACATGGGTATACCTATGTCACTACCACCCAGATAAAGGTAAAGAGTGTTCCTAGTTCCAGATGCAGTAGCTCATGCCTAGCCTGTAATCTCAGCCAGTTGGGAGCTGAGGTGGGAGAATTGTTTGAGACCAAGAGTTTGAGACCAGCTTGGGAAACACAGAGAGAGGCGCCCGCCTTCCCTAAAAAATATTCTGAAAAATTAGCCAAGCATGGTGGTGCATGCCTGTAGTCCCAGCTACTCTAAAGGCTGAGGTGGGTGAGGCTGCAGTGAGCTGAGTTTGTACCACTGCACTCCAGACCGTGATACAAGCTGACAGAGAGAGACCCCATCTCAAAAAAAAAAAAAAAAAAAAAAACGAAAGAAAGAAAAAGAAAAGAAACATTCTTGGCATCCTGAAGATTCCTACCTACCCCTTCCCCATCAGTACCTCCCTGTCCCCAGAGATAGCCATGATTCTGAGTTCACTACCATTACTTAATTTTGCCCGTTACATTGTTTTATCTGTAAGATTCATCCATATCACATAGAGCAGTACTATCTTTATATTGCTGTTTAGTATGCCACTGTACAAATATACTACAGTTTATTTTGAAAGCTGCTACAAATGTTCTTGTACATGTTTTCTTGATGTTTGTATACATCACTTCCTTGGACATGTATACCTAGGAGTGGGATTGCTAGGCCGTAGATTCAGTGCATATTTACCCTTAGTACAAGGTCTTTCACCTTGGGCCAGATAATTCTTTGTTGGTGGGGGGCTGTCCTGACCATTGCAGGATGTTTAGCAGCATCCCAGGCCTCTACCCACTGAATGTTATTAGCATGCCTCCTCCCCAGTTATAGCAAACAGACATGTCTCCAGACATTGCCAAATGTCCCCTGGGGGGCAAAAGCACCAGGTATTGAGAACCACTGCTTTAGGAAGTGCTGCCAAGCAGTTTTCCAATTTACACTCCCACCAGCAATGGATGATATGTGCCTCATATTAATTCAGCCAGCACATTGAGCCCTGCTGGGATAAAACGATAAGTTAGACATGTCCCCTGGGGTCCAATAGGAGAGACAGAGTGAAGGAAAAGAGATAAGCATCTCTGGTGAATGCTGTGATCAGCGTAAACATGGATTTCTACCGGATTCCAGAGGTGCCTTACTTCCTCCAGCTGGGCTGGAGAAGAGGCGGCGTTTCTGGAGGAGGTGGCCCCTGAGCTGCACCTTGAAGAACAAATAACTAGGCAGGTGAAGAGGAAGGAAAAGTATCTCAAACAAGAGAGCCATTTGAGCAAAGGGGAGAGAAGGCGTGCATTTTGCTCATGGGTAGTTGCACTGGCCCCTAAACCGAGCTTCCTTACTTGAGACTTTCTTAGTGAAAATATCTTAAAATTTAACACCTGTGATTGTTACAAGTACAAGTAACTGTAGCTAGAATCCAAACTCCAGGTTCAGGCATGGATTTAGATTTACTTAGCAAACGTGGATCCCACAGGGAGGGGGATTTGCCAAGCACGTTGAGAAATGAGTACTTAGGGCAGAATCCATGGAGAAGCGCTGGGGTCCTTCCTTTAAGGAAGGAGGAGGGAAAATAACAGCAGAAGGGAGTGGGATAAAACCTTTATTGGTGACAGGAAATACAACATGGTCTTGGGGGTGGGAGAATACTGGAATACCTAAAATATCAGACTGTGGAGAAGGAATGCTTGCCTATCCTCCCACAGGGTAGAAAGAGCGTTCCTTCCCCTTGTTTGTGAATTGCAGGAAGAATTATTACAAAAGAATGAAAAACTGGCCACATTTAGGTATATATTTAAGAAGTTACTTTCATGAAAAAGTTTAGAACTACAGATCCTTCCACTTCTTATATCATTGCCATTGCTGCCAACTTTAGCCAAGACAGTATCACCCCTTGGCCAGGCTGGTGAGGCTTTCATCCACTTGGATTCTCAGCCTCCACCTTTGTTGATTGTCCCTGCCCCAGTTTCACTTTCCCCAGGCTGTGCTGTAAAAGTGATGTTTTACAAACATGAGTTAATATACTCACTTCTCTGCTTAAACTCCTCCAGTAACTTCCCATCCAAACTGAAGGGAAATCCAGATTCCTTAGCGTGGCCTCCGGGTCTGTAGGTCCACCCTGGTCTTCCTCTCCATTGTCACCTTGTGGCACGCGTCCTACCATTGTCACCTTGTGGCACGTGTCTACCATTATCTCTGGCCACATGATCTTCTGTCTGCTGGGCCCTTACGTGGAATGTTCTTCCTGACTCTCGAACGGCAGCCCTTGCCTGCTGGCTTGGTCTTGGTTCCAATGTCACTGTCTCTACCCGTCTAAAATCACCACCTTCCTTCTGGTCTCTCCTAGCACTCATTATCACCTGCATAAGCTAATTTATTTATCATGTGGGTGGAGACCTTGGACATTCTGGTCACAGTATTTGGTAAAAATGTGGCAGGTGCTCAGTTGTTTTTGAATGATTGAATGAACCAAGGAATAGATGGACGCAGAAGTAGATTTTTAAATGGGTATGGGATTCGGTGCCAGTAAAAAATGTTCACAAGCTGAGCATTTCCAACATCCAAAATAGTGGAACAGTTGATCAGGCAGCTCCATGAAGGAGTGAGTTTCTTACCCCGGAGGCACCAATGCCACCAAATACAAAGATTTCTATCCTGGATGGAAGACCAAACTTGATGGCTACTGAGGAATTTAATATAATCTTGGGCTTCTATAACCTGCTCACTTCCTAGTGGCCCAGAGACACCCAAGATAGGCAGGAATCTATTAGGAATTTACAGGGAAGCCAGCTGCTTGCACCCCTTTATTCATTTAGCAAATGCTTGTATATCACTTATTATATGCCAGATGCTTTTCTAAGCACTTTCTAACTTATGTAATCCTCACAACCATCCTGTAAAGTGAATACTGTCGTTATCACTATTTTGAAAATGAGGAAGTGAAGCTGCAGAGTGCTCAAGAGTAAACTGGTCCCTTTGATTAGGGGCTAGGAAGAATCATATTAGAGCAATGAGTGTGGAACATGGTATATGTGGGTCAGATCAACTAATTTATAACAAATCCCTTGCAAAGGGCTCTGAACCAAAGGTGATCACTGCATAGCAAACCTGTCTTCCCCCATTGCCTCGTATCCTGGGCAGTGGCTGCACCTCTTGCGGTGAGATGGGACTGCTGCCTGGTTTCTGAACAGTGCAGTGTAAGCAGAAGTTCTCACTGAGGTCTGTCATCTGCCTGCCCATGCGAGAAGAGAGACCCCGACAGGCAGATAACAGGCCTCAGTGGGAAGTGGTCACTGCACTCATCTCTGCCAGGCAGCAGACAGGAAGCCAGTAGATAAATTCAATTTTCATGATTCAAAGCCTCCAGCAAGCTTCCCTGGCAAAAGCAACTGCAAGTAACCAGAGGGGGAAGAAGGAGAGACCTATTTTCTCAAGTTTGAGAAACGGGGTTACAAAGAGAATATAAAGGAACAGGATACAGGGAGATTTTCTGGGAGGAAAGACTGTCAACAAGTGGAATCACCCAGAGAGTGGTTAGTGGGCGTCTTTCTTATTTGAGCCCCCTTTTTTTTGGAGACAGGGTCTCGTTCTGTCACCTAGGCTGGAATGTACTGGTGTGATCATAGCTCACTGCAGCCTTGAACTCCAGAGCTCAAGGAGTCCTCTCACCTCAGTCTAAGACTGCAGCCTCAGCGGAGACTACAGATAGGTGCCACCAGGCCCACATAATGTTTTTTGTTTTTTGTAAGGACAAGGTCTCACTGTGTTGCCTAAGCTGGTCTAAAACTCCTGGCTCAAGCCATTCTTCCACCTCTGCCTCCCAAAGTGCTAGGATTGCTTGCAAGAGCCACTGCACCTGGCTTATTTGAGCACTTTATGCATTTGGGGAAGGTGACATCTTCCACCAGTGCCATCTTAAATAAGTGTTCCCAGGAATTCCACTGCTGAGTTTGTGGGGGTGGGTCACATGAAGACGTTAGGTTCTGTGAGTAGACGTTCACTTCAGAACACACATGGAAAGCAGTCTCCATCTCCTTCCTTATCTGATGTAATGACCCTTGCTTTCTTCAGGTCCCAGCATCGAAGGTAAATACAAATGTCCTGTTTGGTTTGCTCTGTAGTGCTGGTATTTCAGCTGAATTGCCTGTGTGTTTTCCTTGGCTGCGTTTTCTTAGGCGAGCTGGGCTGTTGGAGCACAGCCTGTGGCATCTTAAGGGGATGTGCATTCAGAATGCCAGTGGAGACCTGGAACAGAACCTCACTGGAAATTGAGACAACAGTTGTTTTTCTTTAAGATCGAAGGAGGTAAATTATAGGTAAATAATAGCAAGGGTAAAGTCACACCTTGTATTATAAATGTATAGACTCAGTCTCTTCCAGATGTGCAACAGAGAAGAAATACAAACATTTTGAAAAAGATTATGTAAATTTAGGAAGAAGGCAAATTACATTGGGGAAATTGGAATAGTTGAAAGAGTGCAGCCCCCGTTTCTGAAGGTGATGTGTGGGATGCTTTGGTGGGAAGGAGGGAAGATCTGCAGCTGTCTTTGGTTCTGCCTCTCAGAAGGCATTGTGATGTGCACAGAGCTTTGGAGACACACGACACTGGTCCCAGCTCTGCCTCTAGATTCTCATCTCCCAGAGGGGTGACTCCAGGCACCAGATGGGATTATATAGGGTCCTACACAGGAGACACTCAGCCAAGTACCCTTTGCATGTCTCTTTTGGGCTCCTAAGAGTGATCCAATGTTTGTGATCCCAAAGGACTAACCTAAGTCACATGCACCTTGGGGTGTGCCAATGTTCCTTTACCCCATCAGTTGATCAGCTGCAGAGGTAGAAATTTTAACATGAAACTAAAGTAGAACAGCCCTGAAAAGAAAAGATTTTCAGTGTAGGCTTCATATCTTCTTTCAAATATATTTCATACATTTGGCAGATATGTATAGAGTGCCTACTCTGCACCAAGGCACTATGTTAAAAACTGGGGATTGATAAGAGGAAGAGGTTCTAGCCCTCAAACAGCATAACTTCTGGTGGTGAAGACAAACACCTGATCCACAAATAATTGTGATGCAGTGTAAGAGTTGCTGACATGAGCAGGTTGTCCTAGGTCCTAGGGGAACACCCAGGAGGAGACGGCGTGAAGGCATCTTTAGAGCCACAGAATACATGATGGATGCAGATGGTACCAAGGGAAACCAAAAGATGACATGAAGTTTCATGCAGTATATATTTTTTAATGATTTAAAAAATCTCTACTGCATTTGCTTTTTTATACCTGCTCTCAATCATAATCTTGTCTGTTTTTGCACATCCTCCCTCTCTTCCCCTCCCCGCCCTTTTTTGAGTTGGGGGTCTGTGCTCTGTTGCCGAGGCTGGAATACAATGGCGTGATCACAGCTCACTGCAGCCTCTACTTCCCAGGCCCAAGCAATCCTCCTACCTCAGCCACCTCTTGTGTACTCCTCCTCTTGTGTCCTCCTCCTCCTCCTCCGCCCACTCAATGAAGACGATGAGGATAAAGACTTTAGGATGACCCATTTCCCCTTAGTGAATAGTAAATACATTTTTTCTGCCTTATGATTTTCTTGATAGCTTTCAACAGTAGGGTATTAGTAGTTAAGTTCTGGGGAAGTTAGAAATTATACATAGATTTTCAACTGTGCTAGGGGTCAACCCCTCAACCCCTGCATTGTTAAGGGCCAACTGTAATTTTATTGATAAGCATTAATATAATATTATACATGGTTCTTGACTGGAGTTCTTTTTCTGACCCTTTTCCCTTTTTTGTTTGGAATTTCCCTCCCTTCTCCTTCTCTATCTCTGTCTACATAACCCCTGTAGAACACTTGGTGCTCATACATGACACATTTTTGCATACATGTACGTGTGTAGGGTTTTCCTTTTGGTGGGGAGTTCATTGTTTAACAAATACAGGTTCGTTTTATATACCTTTTGTTAAGCTCTTCTCATGAATAACTGTCTTCTATTTCTATTTTACTTCATTTTTAAAAGCTCATTAAATGCCTTTTTAGCATTTATTGCTGTTATTGCTATGATTCTATAGTTTTTTCCATATTTAATTTGTTGATGAAGTGAATTTTATTGATTTTCTGGTACTGAGGTACCCTTATGTTCCTGGGATAAACCCAGGTTGGTCTCCGTATGTAGATCTCTTTGATATACAGCTGAATTCTGTTATTTGCTAATATTAGTTCAGAGTTTCTGTAACAAATCAATCATAAGCCAGATTTGTTAATAATTTCTCATCTCTCAAGTTTGGGAATTAAAATTATGCTTGGTTTCATAAATGAATTGGTTTATTATCTCTTAATTGCCTTTTGCCATTTAATAATAGAATGATGGGTTAGATGAAACTCAGCTGTGAACCTGTCTGGTCGTAGCGCCTTTTTCTGATTTTTTCCACTTATTGAATCTGTTTGATGATTTATATTTTCTTAGGAAATCATCTGTTTCTTCTAAGGCTTTCAAATTTGTTGACATGAAGTTCCATGCAGTATATATTTTTAATGGTTTAGAAAATATCTACTGTATTTGCTTTTTTATACCTGCTCTCAGTCATAATCTTGTCTGTTTTTGCACATCCTCCCTTCTTCCCCTCCCCGCCCTTTTTTGAGATGGGAGTCTGTGCTCTGTTGCCCAGGCTGGAGTGTGATAGCGTGATCACGGCTCACTGCAGCCTCTACTTCCCAGGCCCAAGCAATCCTCCCACCTCAGCCTCCTGAGTAGCTGGGACTACAGGCATGTGCCACCATACCTGACTAGTTTTTTTTTCCTTAATTTTTTGTAGAGACAGAGTCTTGTTATGTTGCCTAGGCTGGTCTTGAGCTCCTGGGCGCAAATAGTCTTCCCACTTCAGCCTCCCAAAGTGCTGGGATTATAGGTAGTGTGAGCCACTGTATCTGGCCTCTCCCCCTTTTCCTTTACTCTTTCCCCTGCCTTTCCCCTCACCACCCCCACCACACTCACCTTTTCTTTATCTTATCCTTAATTGGGCATTTGAGGGGTTTTTCTGTTTTATTGGTCACTTCAGAGAGCCAGCTTTGGGCTTATGTGTCCTTTTTTATTTTTTATTAGTTTGAACTTTTATCTTTTTTATAAAATCTTCCTTTTGAAGTAGAAGCTATCCTTTTCTAATTGCTTAAGATTAGTGCAAAGTTCTTTTTTATTTGTAAAATACCTTCATTAATATTGAAGGCATTTGACACTAAAGTCTCCTCAGAGAAAATCTTCTGGAGCGTTCTATAAATTTTGATATGAAGTGTTCTTTTTTCCATTGCTTTCAAGATATCCTCCAGTTCTCCTTTTGATTTCTTCTTTGATCTAAGAATATGTTTCTTAATTTCTAAGTAGTTAAGATTTTTTGGTTACCTGATTATTTAATCCTCATTTTATTGGACTGTGATCAACGAAGTATCCTTTAAATTTTTAATTTTAAAGGTTTGCAAAGGTTTTCTTTGTTGCCAAATATGCAGTTAATCTTTAAAATGTGGCATAGGCATAAGAAAAAATGTATATTCTTATTTGAGGGAAGTAAGGGTATCTGTTGATCTGTTTCTCTTCTTCATGTCTTTGTTGTTTTCTCTCTGGGAAATATTCTCATTTGAGAAATAACTTTTTGTCATGTTCTTGAATTTTAAGGATTTTTAGTTGCTGTATTATTTGGTGCATACGTATGTCTACCTTTTATATTTCTTCCAAAACCATGAGTTTAGTAATATATCACTCTATCCATCAGTGCCTTTAAGCTCAAGTCCAACTTGTCTGCTGTTAATTTTGCCATCCCTGTCTTCTTCTTTGCATTTGCCTGGTATCTCCTTGTTTTGTGTATTATTTTCAACTCTGTTTGTCCTTTTAGGTATGTCTCTTGAACAGCATAGATTTATATATATTTTTTAACCCAACCTTATAGACCCTTTAGTTGAATAAATCAGTCTGTACACATTTAAAGTAATAAGAAACAGGCTTGATTTTGTTTCTTGCATCTTATTTTTATTGATTCAGCTTTTATTCTCATTTCCCCATTTTTGATGTTTTGATCAAGTTATCCTTTTTTTTACTTGATAATATGGAAGTTCTTCACTTTCCATTTTTTTAGTAACAGCTTTATTATAAAATAATTCAGCCATTTAGTGTGTACAATTCAGTAGCTTTCAGTATATTCACAGTTTGTGAAACTATCACCACAATCAGTTTTAGAACATTTTCATCACCCCATGAAGAAACTTTAGCCATCTAAATTACCATCAGTCTCCTTTCTGTGTCTTTAGCTTTGCCTATTCTAGACATTTCATATCAGTGGAATCATATATGTGGACTTTTGTGACTGGCTTCTTTCAGTTAGTGTAATGTTTTCAAGCTTCATCCATGTCACATGTCTCAGTATTTCATTCCTTTTTCTTGTTGAATAATATTCCATTGAATATATATACCACATTGTATTTATTCATCACTTGAACATTTGGGTTGTTTTCATCTATTGGCTATTATGAACAATGGCAAAACCTTTGTGTACAAGTTTTTGTGTGGACCTGGTTTTCATTTTTCTTGGGCATGTACCCAGGAGTGGAATTGCTGGGTCATATGATAACTCTGTGTTCAACATTTTGAGAAACTACCAGACTGTTGTCCAAAGTGACTGCACCATTTTACAACCCCAGTGGCAGTGTATGAAGGTTCTAGCTTCTTCATATTCTTGTCGGCACTTGTTAGTGCCTGTTGTTTTGATTCTGGCCTTCCTCGTGGGTGTGAAGTGGAAGCTCATTGAGGTTTTGACTTGTGTTTCCTGAATGACTCATGATGTTGAGCATCTTCTCATATGCTAACTGCCCATTTGCGTATCCCATTTGGAGAACTGTCTATCAAAGTGTTTTGCCCATTTTTAAATTGAGTCATTTATCTCATTTTTAAATTGAGTTCTTTATATGTTCTGAATATTCCTTATATAGTCTTATCATATGAATGACTTCCAAATATTTTCTTCCATTTAGTGGGTTGTCTTTTCACTTTCTTGATGATGTCCTTGGAAGCACAAAAGTTGTACATTTTGTGACATCCCATGTATCTATTTTTCTTTGTTTGTGTGTGTTTTTGGTGTCCTAGCTAAGAAACCATTGACAAGTTTCAGATCACTAAGATGTAACCCTATGTTTTCTTCTAAGAGCTTTATCATTTTACACTTACATTTACATCTTTGGTCTATTTTGAGGTTTTTTTGGTATATGATGTAAGGTTTCCATTTTTTCTTTTGCATGTAGATGTTCAGTTGCTTCAGCACCATTAATTGAAAAAACTGCTTTTCCCCCATTGAATTATTTTGACACCTGTGTCAAAAATCAATCGATTGTAATTTATTTTCCATTTTAATAACTATCCCTTTCTTTTTGACTACTTCACAATCAAATGTGTATTGCTCTAGAGTCATTTGAAAACAGTATGCTATTTCCCCAGGTAAGACTACTTTCCCCTGAACAAGACCCTCTATGTCATGAATTCTTATTTAACTTTTATCATACTCAGTCCCAGAGATTGACTGCTGTCCTTTTACATTACATACATACATACACACAAGATACATCAAATATACATTTTGTCCAAGTGAGTAAATGTTTGCTTAAGTCAAGACGAAGCCAATTATGCAAGGAATTTCTAGGATACAGGAGTACTGCCTGAACTTTTGTTTAAAAAATTTACACTGTATTAGATCCAAAATTATAAAGGTGGACAAGGTAGTATAGGTATAATAATGTCTCATGCTGTCAGTGGCTTGATTGTACCTGTAGTCACTCTGCCACATATTTGTGAAAATTAAGGGAAATTCAGTTGGGACTGGGGACTGGGCAAGGCAATTTGGGCTACAACTGTGAACACAGGGTACTTCTGCGAGTGACGTCTCCACCATCCTCTCCAGCAGTAGCTCTCTGAGGTAAAGATTTACCTTCTTTTCATCTCCTAGACTTGAGGATTTGACCAGTCCACAGGATGATGCAGTTTCATGGACACAAACCCATGAACAAATCCTTGGTTCACTGCTTAAAGGTATTCTTTGAATATTTTTAGGAGTAAATTTTAGGTGTTGCCCCCACTATAATTTTACTTGTGATATTTCTGCATGCAATTGTTTCCTCTCACAGTCACTTGAGGAAAACTAGGAATGTGGCAATGGGACAATATGTCTGTCTTTCAAGATAAAATCATTTTTGAACTTCTGTTTGCATCTCAGATATTTTTTTTTCTATGAACATTAGTTTTGGTGTCTTCTGTAAAGAGACAATAGATATCATGTAAGAAACACTTATGCTTTCATGACACATCAGTTTGGTTACCCAGAATTCCCTGGGCCAGCCAACCAGAAAGGGAGGGAGAAACATGGCTGATTTCCTCATTAATCTAGCAAGCAGGCTGTCAGACTCAAAGGCCTGGATGTGTTTGCATAGCCAAATGTCTGCTGTACAAGACACAGAAGGAGCACATTAATTCAAGGAAGAGTATTTTTTTTTTTCTGTAACATGGTTTCCAGGAGGAACTTAATAATCAGGATTCATAGCTTGGGCAAATCTCAGCAATTCTTCATCTTCTAACTACTGAAAATGATAATTTGTTCACGAGAATCATTTTAACAGCCATTTTGAGTGTCGATTTAGTCTCCATAAACTTAAAACTATAAGGAATTGTCTTAAGACATTCTTAAGAGGTCTATTATTGAAAACAAACATTTTTCTGTAACTCTTTTCTTCAAGCTCTGAATATTATTTTTTAGTCCCAGGTTGAAAGTGATGTATTTTGGGCTGGGGCATGGTGGTTCATGCCTGCAATCCCAGCAGTTTGGGAGGCCAGGGCAGGCGGATCACCTGAGGTCAGGGGTTCAAGACCAGCTTGACCAACGTGGCGAAACCCCGTCTCTACTAAAAATACAAAAACTAGCTGGGTGTGGTGGTGCATGCCTGTAATTCCAGCTACTCGGGAGGCTGAGGCAGGAAAATTGTTTTTGAATGTGGGAGGTGGAGGTTGTAGTGAGCCAAGATTGCGCCATTGTACTCTAGCCTGGGCAACAAGAGTGAAACTCTGTCTCAAAAAAAGTGATATTGTCAAACTTGATTGTGAAATTTTTATCCCTGAATTTTAAAGTGGTGTAGTTGAGTTTTGCTTTTAACTCATCATCACCAGATGAAGAATTCCCAAATAGGAATGTTTCTTGAAATAGTTATAGCCTGAATCAAATTAAATGACTATAAAATTACCCTAAGTACTTAAGGGCTATTTAGTATTATGAAAGCTAATATATGAAATAATTCTCCAAAGATTATAATTATGATATAATCTAAACTCTATTGTTCTGTCTTGTATTATTACTTAAATTTTACAACTGTCATTTCTAAAAGGATAAATATTCTTTCTAAAGTTATCTGGGCAACATACTCATAATATTTCTGTTAACTGTCATTCTGTTTCTCAATTTATATACTTGAAGGCTCTTAACTTCTTAATACTTTTTGCCTATAAAATTAGCAGCTTTACAGTCTTTAATTATTGCAACACTTTACTCTTGCAATAATAACTAAACATTTCTACTTTAACTAACAGAATTTCAAACTGTAAAGCACCTTAGCATATTTTTAGTCTGAGTTGCATATTAGAATTATCTGTAAAAATAAATACTGTGGCATTAATTTAAAAACTGAATTGCATGTCTCGTGCATATCACTGAGATGTGTTCTGCTTAGGCATGATGAGAATCTACACGATTAAATGACACTAATCACCCATCAAATTAAGGGTGTCAGAAACAATATTGAAATAGGCATCAACCATTCACCCCTGAGAAGGCCCAAGACCGTTCGGCTCGTTGGTCATCAGTTCTTTCTCCTCTTTTCTCACCATAAGGTCTTGGTTCTTGTCCATATATTTTTAGAGACCATTTTTTACTGTTATCCTCAGCCATGGGGGCTGTTAGTATATATAGCTGGTGCTTGAACAACACAAGGCTTAGGGGAACTGACCTCCCACACAGTCAAAAATCTGTGTATAATTTTATCTCCCCAAAATCTTAACTAATAACAGACTACTGTTGACTGGAAGCTTTACCAATAATATAAATGGTTAATTAGCAAATATTTTGTGTGTTATATATATTATATACTGTATTCTTAAAGTAAGCTAGAGAAAAAATGTTATGAAGAAAAATCATAAGAAAGAGAAAATATATTTACTGTTCTTTTAGTGGAAGTGGATCATCTACGCCTTCTTCAGGTTGAGAAGGCTGAGGAGAAAAGGATGAGGAGGGATTGGTCTTGCTGTCTCAGGGGTGGCAGAGGAGGAAGGAAATCTGGGTATAAGTGGACTACACAGGTCAAACCCCTGTTGTTCAAGGGTCACCTATACTCTGAACTTTTTTCTTCGTATATCTTTTTTTTTTTTTAAAAACGGAGTCTGTCTCTCTGTTGCCTAGGCTGGAGTGCAGTGACGCAATCTCAGCTCACTGCAAGCTCCACCTCCCAGGTTCACGCCATTCTCCTGCTTCAGCTGCCCAAGAAGCTGGGACTACAGGCGCCCGCCACCACACCCGGCTAATTTTTTTGTATTTTTAGTAGAGACGGGGTTTCACCTCTTCATATATCTTTTTTTTAAAAAAATCATGATAGCTGAGTGATACCTTGCCTCGGGAAGCCATTCTTTTTTTTTCTTTTTTTTCTTTTTGAGACACAGTTTCGCTTTTGTTGCCCAGGCTGGAGTACAATGGTGCAATCTCGGCTCACCACAACCTCCACCTCCCTGGTTCAAGCCATTTTCCTGCCTCAGCCTCTCGAGTAGCTGGGATTACAGATATGCGCCACCACGCCCAGCTAATTTTGTATTTTTTGGTAGAGATGGGGTTTCTGCATGTTGGTCAGGCTGGTATCGAACTCCTGACCTCAGGTGATCTGCCTGCCTCGGCCTCCTAAAATGCTGGGATTACAGGCATGAGCCACCGTGCCTGGCCAAAAAAAAAAAAATTTATTTA
>NW_016808133.1:1367616-1379862 GCF_001698545.2 Rhinopithecus bieti
TATATATATTTTTATTTTTTTTTTTGAGATACGATCTTGCTGTGTCTCACACAGGCTAGAGTACAGCAGCACAGTTGCAGCTCACTGCAGCCTCAGCCTCCTGTGCTCAAGCAATCCTCCCCTCCCACCTCAGCCTCCCAAGTATCTCAGACCACAGACATCTGCTACCACACCTGGCTAATTTTTTAAATTATTTGTAGAGATGGGGTCTCCCTATGTTGCCCAAGCTGGTCTTGAGCTCCTAGGCTCCAGCAGTTCTCCTGTCTCAGCCCCTGAGTAGCTGGTGTGCATGTTTTCTCATGGCATGTATCTAGAGCTTGGCGTCTTCACTGCCCCTGTTCATCCATCCCTTTTCTTCCCAGGTCTCAGGATGCACCCTCACAGTCTCATAGCTTGACGCCTTCCACCCTGCATCTTCCACTCTGTTATTTCCTGGTCTTGATCTTTTGAGTGAGTAACTCAAGAATCCTGTGTGCCCACCTTCTTCTTCTTGAATAGTTGTTTTGTTGGGAAATCATGTTTTCTAGTTACAAGAAATCTTTTTTTTCCCCTCCTGTGTATGTTGCAGTAGAATCCTCTTGAGCACTATAATTATTTTAATTGAAATTCAAGTTGTCAGTATCCTCCAGTAGTTCCCTCTTTCTGGGGGTGTATCTGTTTCTTCTGGGCTGTCCTCCTTGTATGTTGCTGAGACTCTTGGAAGGGGTTATCACTCTTTGTAGGCTCAGGGGGCCTGGGTCTGGTGGAGCACTGGTAGGGTTGGCGGGCCTGCCATGGTGGGAGAGAAGGCGGCTCTTTCCGTGTCCAGAGCAGACCCTGCATGACCTTCCCTTTGCTTGTGGGCCCTGGGACTGGCAGCTCCACCTCCTGCGCAGCTGCTGCTTTGTCCCTGGAGCCTGGGAATCCAGGCAGAGCACTCGGGATGGGGCTGGTTTTCCTCCAGGGCCCACAGGTCTCCCCAGGCCAGCCTCACCTGAGGCCTTTGACTCTAAGATCCTCATCCTGAGGCTCTTGGGCTGGCTCCTCCAGCTTGAGAGGGAGGAAGCCCTACACTCGACCTCTCCAGCAGGAAGCACACTGAGTAAACCCAGTCACTTCTTCTCGCTGCTGTAGAGACAGAAGGGGGACAAGTGGAGGGTGGGGGGCGATACTGGGCTCAACCATCTTCACTCAGATACCTGAAAGGCTTGATCTCAAGGAAAAGAGTAAACATTGATAGGGCAGCACTCTACTTAAATTATTTTATTTCACACTTAGGTGTAAGTATTGTTATCACCATTACACAAATGAAACAGGTATTGGGAGATTAAGAAACTTCAACAAGAAGTAGTAGTGGTGGAGTCAGAAATCGAACTGTGTGTGCTTTGGTCAAACTCTCAGGTGCTTTTGCAGCCACCCATGTTTCTGTTAGAGAAGAGGCCTGGAGGCATGCCTGCCATACAGTAAGCACTTGGTGTTCGCTGTTCTTGTCTGGTAGGACTCTTTTTTTTTTTTTTTTTTGAGACGGAGTCTCGCTCTGTTGCCAGGGCTGGAGTGCAGTGGCCGGATCTCACCTCACTGCAAGCTCTGCCTCCCGGGTTCTGGTAGGACTCTTAATGACCTCACAATGACACAACGATGGGCAGCTGGGAAGAAATGATAGAGTGATGTGTAGTTTACAAAGACTTGATCTTGTAGTTGCTTGGATGAAGACAAGGATCCATTAAAAGCAGAAGTCTCCCTAACAAACCTCATTCTGGAACATCAAGTTCAATGGCCGTATAAGCAGTTGCTCAAACTTGCCATATCATTGGCAGAGAGTCACATATGTTCTACCAGACTAAATATATAATCATTGAGACATATTAAAATGTTGCTGGCTGGGCACTGGGGCTCATGCCTATAATCCCAGTGATTTGGGAGGCCAAGGCGGAAGGACTACTTGAGCCAAGGAGTTTGAGACCAGCCTAGGCAACATAGCGAGACCCCATCTCTACAAAAAAATTTAAAAATTGGCCAGGAGTGGTGGCATGTACCTGTAGTCCAACCTACTTGGGAAGCTAAGGCAGCAGGATTGCTTGAGCCCAGGAGTTTGAGGCTAAACTCAAAGGCAAAGCCCCCTCCCGCAACAGTGAACTCTTCGCACCGCTGCGCTCCAACTTTGGTGACAGATCAAGACCCTGCTATAAAAAAAAAGTTAAAATGTTGCTATTGCTATCATTAAAAGCTTTTTGCTTTGGTCTTTAGAGATAACTTCTCACTTTCTACCTGGAGAACCATTCCTGGACCTTCCCCGAGGGTAGTGAGGAGAGGCGTTAGGCCATGTGGACTTCTGTAGGTCTGCTTAGGCAGTCCACTCCCAGGCCCACTACCTCTAGGGTGATGACTTGTGTGTGGACATGGATGTCAGTTTCATTTAGAATCAACTCACATGGACTCTGTAGCTCACAAGAAATGTGGTTACAGAATATGCTTAGTAATGCTTGGCATGATCATTTCTTGTTTTTAAGGAAAGACTGGAAAAATCTGAGCCTGAAAGGCTTTATCTGGACTCAAATCAAAACTCCCTTCTCTCCCCCTTCCCGTCACCCACCACTTCCTGGCAGTAGCTTTGGCATCTGGGGCTGCTTCTGTCTTACAGTGTGAGGCACTTCAGGAGCCCTTGCCCTCTACCTCTCCACAGCTGATCAGAGTCCATCCAGCTCTCAAAGGCCAGCAGCCCTGCCTCTCCTGGCCTGGGAGCAGTGGATGTCAGCCCTGTTGGCTCTTGGTGTGCCAGGAGGTGTGTCGTATGGGGAAGTGAGTAGCACACCTGCCTGTGTTGCCAGGGCGCCTCCAAGCCCATGTGCAGGAGAAAACCGACCCCAGGAAAGAAAGCCCCATGATTAGAAGTCAGCAAATGTGGCCGGAGGCCTGAGGGCTCTGATGTGGGGAAAGCCCGGGCAGCAGAAACACTAGAAGATTATGAAGGGTAAAACCTGATTACTTGCTGAGGCCAGTGTGTTTTCAGTGTTTCTTTAATCCACTGGAAGTCAGAGGTGAGTGAAAATTTCGTAAAAGAATTATTTATTCCTTCTGGGTCTTGCTGCCTTTTGATCTTGGCATAGGACAAGGGTCTGCTCGAGGGTCATGTTTCGAGGGAAACAGCATCTTTCCTTAGTGCTGTTTGCTATTCATGCTCCTCCCTGGCCCCAAGCAACAGGCCACATCAGGCCTTCATGGGACAAGTCGGGAGTTCCCCGTGAGAAGAGCCACCTCAACGGGGATGAGCAGTCCCTGAGCACGTACTGCCTGCTGGAGGCCGTGTTATACACGTGCGCATATGCTGACCTGCCATGAGCGCCTCCTATGTCCAGTGTGCATTGTCTGTGCCCCATAGCAGGTGAGGGGTGGAGCCAGGATGTGTTCCTGTGACCCAAGGGAGCCCGTGACCCAGGTGCCAAGGCCAGCATCCTTAACTCCCACCACGCAGCTCCCCTAACGGTGAATGTGGCCCAGTCCCCTGTCCTGACCATCTGCATAGGGCCATTCCTTCTGGTAAATGTTAGGTATCAAGTGGGAGGGACAGTGAATGAGGAAGGGGACAAGGACACTCTCCAGGTAACTGTAGATAATATGCATGCTTCTCAGGGTGTTGATAGAATCTCATGGGCTTTAGGATCTAGGTCAGAATTCTGACTTGTTAGTTTGTAGTTATGTGTTCCCTGAGTCCGGTTTCTCATTTATAAAGTAGAGAAACTTCAACCTGATTTACTACAAGGTGGTCGTGAACATTGAATTGTGCAGCCTTTCTGTTGGAGATGGGATCTTGCTATGTTGCTCAGGCTAGAGTGCAGTTGCTATTCACAGGTGCAGTCATCACACTACAGCCTAGAACTTCTGGTGAGTGATACACGCACCTCAGCCTCTGAAGTAGCTGGGACTGCTGGCACGTGCCACCGTGTCCAGCTTAAATTGTGCAACATTTATAAAACGTCTTTTTTAGTGTCTGGCACATGACAAGTACTCAGTAAGTATTGGCACTTCTCCTGCTACTGTTCTTTTGGGACCATGCAGTGGATAGTGAAGCACCCAGGTTTTAAGTCTTTACTAAGCCCCCATTATGTCTCAAGCACCGTTTTGGGCTTTTAGAATACATCAGTGAACCAAATAGATTCTGGCCTGCATGATCTAGAGTGGGTAACAGACGATAAGCAGTGAACCAATAAGCAGATGGCATGTTAGAAGGGAAATGTTGTAGGAGAAGGAAACAGTAGGCGGGTTTAGGGGGCTTGAGAGTGATGGGGGAGGGGTGTAAGGCATCAGTTGCAGAATTAAATAGGGTGGGCAGGCCTGATTCAGAAGGTAAGATTTGAGCAAACCTCCCAGGCAGTGAAGGAGTTGGGCCAGTGCATGTCTGGGAAGTGGAGATCCCCACCATCCAGGTGAGGCACCTGGCAGTGTGAGGCCGGAGGCGGGAGTATGCCTGGTGGGTGAGGCGCAGAGGAAGGAGGAAGGTGGTCAGAGAGCTGCAGGGTGGAGGCGGGGCACAGAGGGCCTTGCAGGCTATGGGAAGAACTTGGCTTGCACTTTGAATGAGATGGGGAGCCTTTGGTGGATTTTTAGCAAAGGGATAACATAGCCCTGTGTAAGTTTTAAAGAGATGCTGTGAGTGCCAGGTTAAGAACAGACCCTAAGAGGACAAGCGTGGGATCTGGCTCCCACCATAACCTGGCAAGAGATTGTGGAGACGATGAGACGCCTTCAGATTCCCGACATGTTTTGAAGTTAGGACCAGCTGGCTGCCCCGATGGATTGCATGTTTCGATGGATTGCACGTTTCAGCCGTAGGAACTGAGTGTTGGAAGGATCTCCGGCAACGTGGGCAGGAGAAATAAGCGTCATTTTGTGAGTTTGGATTGAGTAACATGTGCCCTCAGCAGCGTCCTGTGGTCTGCGGGGATCCTTCAGTCACTTGACCCTACCCCCACTGCACATTCCTGTGGTCGTGACTGGTGACGGTGGGAGTAGCACTGGTAGTAGATGTCTGAGAGAGGACCAGACCAGAAGGCAGGCTCTACATGGTCTGTGATGGCTGCATTCAGGAGTGTTGAGGAGATGGCATGTACCAGGCCATCGAGGAGATGGCTACCTGCCTTCTCCTGTAAACATATAGGTAACCAGACCCATGGGAGGGCTTTGGCAGAGGGTGGGGCCATAGTGACGGGTTAGGTCTGCAGGTAGCCACCTCCTGTGGGATCAGCTCCCCAGGGCATCCCTAGGCTGGACCTCCTGCTCAGAGCAGTCAGCTCCGTGGGAGAATGGACTCCCTGAGAAAACGCCAAGTGTATATCAGCAAAGTTGGGGGCTGTTCTCATGGAGCAGGGTTGCCAGACAGCATATAGGACACAGTAAAATTTAGATTTCAGATGTATAATAATCGTTCAGCTTTAACTTGCCGGTCGTATCACATGGGCTATATTTACATGTGAAAAAAAATTACTTGTTGTTTATTTGAAATCCAAATAGCGCTAGATATCCTGTATTTTAATTTGCCAACTCAGGCTACTGTCTTGGTGTGTGCTTGCTCGCTGATGAGCTGCACCTGAGACTTAGCCGGCTCCCTTAGTAACCTGTGAGAGTTGCCAAGAAACAAGACTTTGAAAGAGCCATTGAATTTTGTGGAGAAAAGGTTCTGCTGGGCTCCTGGGTCTGTCTTTCCCAGTTTTCGGAGCCTGGCCCTGAGCTCATCGGAGCACTCGGCATCCAGCCCTTCCGTTTCTGTTTCAGACCAGCTGCTCTGGGGGACTCCATGCCGGCCCATGGCTGGGTTTTGAATCTTGCCGAATGTGACAGTGCGGGCTCTGAGGGAGGTTGTGCTGAGGACTGAGAGCAATGCGCTGATGCTCAAGATCTTCACCCGCTGAAAACCCAGTTCTGGGAGCTGTGGGGTGGGGTCACTGCCAGGAGCCCAGAGGTCCTGGGTGGGCTCTGCCTACTGAGGGCTTATAGTCTGGCCTGCTGGGGAGATGACCTTGCCCAAGACCCCTGTCTCTAGTTCTGTCCTCGAACTGCCTAGTTCTGTCTGGTTCTGCTGAACAGCGCCTCCCATCTGTCACAGGCTGAGTTGTGTCCACCCCAAATTCATATGTTCAAGTCCTAAGCCCTAGTACTTCAAAATGTGACCTTCTTTGGAGATAAGGTCTTTAAAGAGGTAATTAAGGTAAAATGAAATCATATGGGTGGGCCCTCATCAAATCTGATTGGTGTCCCAATAAGAAGAGATGAGGACACGGACACACAGGGGGGAGCCCATGCGAAGACACGGAGACCGCCCTGTGTGAGCCAGGAGAGAGGCCTCAGCAGGAAACAAGCCTGCCAACACCTTGATCTCGCACTTTCCGCCTCCAGCACTGCGAGATAATAAAGTTCTGTTGTTTAAGTCACCGTTCTGTGGTACTTTGTTATGGCTGCTTAGCAAATGAATGTACGATCCTATAAGATGAGACGTGCAAGGCTAGAGAGGAAAGCAAGGCAGGGATGCTGAATTCTGGGGGTTCAGATGGAGCGGTCTCAGCTTTGTGCCACTCAGTGTTTTGCCACCTGGGGCTGTTTCAGGGTCCTGTAGGAGTGCCTGGGTGCCAGATGTGCCATTTCAGACTGGAAGGGAACACATTAAAGCTGGCCTTGCAGATCTGTGAGAGGGGAATGACTCCTTCTCCAGGGCACAGGTGGCGATGGCTTCTGAGCAAGAGGAGTCTATGTGCCCGTGTAGGGGACACCACCCCCAGAGCCAGCTCTGTACTCTCACATAGAGCTGGAATCTTTTCTTTTCTTTCTTTTTTTTTTTTTTGAGACGAAGTCTCACTCTGTTGCCCAGGCTGGAGTGCAGTGGTGCAATCTCGGCTCACTGCAAGCTGCCTCAGCCTCCCAGGTAACTGGGACTACAGGCGCCCGCCACCACGCCACGCTAATTTTTTGTATCTTTGGTAGAGACGGGGTTTGACTGTGTTAGCCAGGATGGTCTCCATCTCCTGACCTCTTGATCCACCCGCCTCAGCCTCCCAAAGTGCTGGGATTACAGGCGTGAGCCACCGCGCCCGGCCTAGAGCTGGATTCTTCCTGGCAGCATCCTGTGGTTAAGCTTTAGAGAAGGCAAGGCACATAAGGAAAATGTCATTCGGCTCAGAAGCTCTGAGCCTGCTGATCTTCCTTGAGGACGTCTGACTTCGCGGTGGGTTTGAGCTATAACATGCCTATGGAAGAGATCACCCTCTTAAATCACACGCCCACGACTTTTGCATCTGTGTATGCCCAGGCATTCCTTGAGGAGATTTGGGGAAAAATATCCCAGAGCTATTTTTATGGCAGTGACATCTTTGGGTAATTAAAATTATTTTTATGTCATTGTTCTTAGGCATGAACTTGATAAATATTCTTAAATCTTCTTTGTTGCTTGGATTAATTTGCCATTTAAAGATTCATCTTTATAAAAATGTCACTTTATATGTCAAAAACTAGGAATTAGAAGACTGGGTAGATTTAAGGAAATGAGCAAAGCTTGATTCTGTGTTGGTTTTGTTATGCTTTAGAACTTCAAATTATGAAAGTTTTACTTTTGCTACTTGACTGCTATGGTGGTATTTTTGCTTTGAATTCCATAGTTAGGGAGACAATTAGAAAATGTAACCAGTGAGGTTAGCAAAGCCAGGGTAGTAGTTCCACGTGGTAAATCAGTACAGCTTGCAAGGTGGGCCTCCAGATTTCTGAGCGGGAACAGTGGGAAGGAATTCCTCCACAGTGGTAGGGGTGAAGGGGTGGTGTGAGCATGCAGGCGTGTGTGCGGGTGGGTGATGGGAGGCCTCAGTGGAGTCTTGATTCCCAGCTCTTGGAATCGGGTCACAGAGAGCAGAGGATTTGGCATAAACCAAGATGATCTCCCTCTCCAGTGGCAACAGTGTGCCTCCCAGCTGTCCTTAGAAAGGACCCACGGGGTGTGACTCCAAACCCCTAGAAAGGGCCATAGGTGTGGGACATTTCCAGGAGTGCTCTGATTTCCAGCATGATTTTAAATGTGAGTGGCCATTGTACATAGCACCTTGCCTACAGGCTCTGCAGTCTGATCCACACACAATCCCATGGGGAGGGTGCCTCCCCACCAGTGTATGCTCCTGGTTTCAAATGCAAGGAAATGGAGGCTCTGAGAGCAGAGTGGCCTTCCGGGGTCTCATGTCAGTACACAGTGTTTCAGGTGGACACCATGGTTTTGTAACTCCAAAGCCCAGGCCCTTCCTGTGATGCCCCCGTGTGTGCCATCCTCAGGTGCCTCAGGATAGGTGTGTCTCTGGGTTAATGTGGTCTGATCTTCAGTAGCTTGTGGTCCATTCAAGATGAATGGGGGGCACGAAAATGTACTTTAGCTGCCAAGGGGGCTGGAAGGAGAACCTGATAGGAGTATGGGTGAGTGGAGGAGGACCTTGGCTGCGGAAGTAGGGGGATGTTGAGGGGAGGAGGATAGAGTGAAAGGGAGGATGGTGGGGATGGGGAGGAGGGTGGAGAGTGAAAGGGAGGAGCTTGGGGAGCAAAGGGGAGGAGGATGAAGAGAGTAACTTAAAATAGGGAGTAGAGGAGAAGGAGTGTGGGGGTAAAAGGGAGGAGTGCAGGAGTAAAAGAGAAGAGTGTGGGGGTAAAAAGGAATGTGGGTAAAAGGGAGGAGAGTGGGGAGTGGAGCAGTAGGAGGAGCAGAAAGAGGGAAGCAAAGGGAGGATGGAGAGTGAAAGAGGAGCTTGAGGTTGGGGAGGAGGGTGGGAAGTAAAAAGGGAGGAGCTCAGGGATGGGGAGAAGCATGAGGAGAGGAGGGGAGGAGGCTGGGAATGCGAGAGGAGCTTGGGGATAGGGAAGAGTGTGAGGAGAGGAGGGGAGGAGGGGAGAGGAGCTTGGGGATGGGGAGGAGCGTGAGTGGAGGGAAGGAGGGAGGGAGTGAGAGAGGAGCTCAGGGATGGGGAGGAGCATGAGGAGAGGAGGGGAGGGGGGTGGGCAATGAAAGGAGCTTGGGGTTAGGAGAGGAGGGCAGGGAGTGAAAGGAGCTTGAGGATGGGAAGGAGTGTGAGAAGCACAGCAGGAAGAACTTGGAGGACCCTGGCCAGCTGGGGGGAGGAGCAGCACAGGGAGGGGTTTGGGGAGCAGAGGTGGGGTGTGGGCAGCAGGGAAGGAGCACCATTAGGAGTGCTCCACAATGAGCAAATCCTAGGAGTAGGCTCCCCCTCCTCACATTCGAAAACCGCCACTCCTGTAGCACAATAGAAGGGCAGAGTCAGAGTTGGTCCCTGTGGAGGATTTTAGGGGAAACGAAACAGAGGTTCTTGAGGGTAGGGCACGTTTACCTAGCATGCTTTGCCCTGGTCCTTAGGCCTGAGACAGGAGGGAGCACCCTCACTGCCCTGTGGGATGATCCCCATCCAGGAGTGGCTGATCTCTAGGGAGATAAAATAGGCATTTTTTGTTGAATATGGGTATGAGATGTCGGGTGGTGTTCTCTGAGGAGCCATAGGTAGAATTTGTATAAAAGAAGTCCATGTTTCTGTAAGATCTGTAGCCCAATCAGAGGCAGAATGAGCCAGAAGAGCGGGAGAACTGGAAGCCTGCAGAGGACACCAGCCTGGGGCGGGTGTGGCGGACTCTAGGGCGGGGAGCCAGTGAGGGAGAGAGCCTTGCGAAGCCACCTGTGTTTCTAAGCAGGCTGTGGACTGGCGGGCCCCCGGGCCTATTATTTCCTTTTCTGAGCTCCTTCTGAGTCTCCTAAAGCGGACACTGCAATTGGGTGGAAGCCTCTGGCAGCAGAGACCCTCCTGTGTCCTGTGAGAATCTGTGGCCACCTCCTTAAAAGTGGGATGGGGAAGTGTCCTGGGGTGAGCCTCCTACAGTCTGCTTCCTTGCCTCATCCTCCCATCCCCGCCAGTGGTCTCCTGTGTTGAGTGCCTGCACTGGCCCCTGAGCACAGCACTACCCTCCCCCTCCCCTTCCCCGTCTCTTCCCTTTTTCCTCCCTCCTCCTCCTCCTCCTCCCCCTTTTCCCTGCTCTTCCCCCTTCCTTCCTCCTCCTCTCCTCCTTTCCCTTGGCTTCCCTGTGTCCTCCCTCCTCCCCCCTCCCTTCCCCTTCTCTTCCCTTTTTCCTTCCTCCCCTTCCTCCTCCCCAACCTCTCTTCTTTTCTTCCCCTTCCCCTTCTTTTTCCCCTTTCCTTCTTCCTCTTCCTCCTCCACTTTCCCCTTCCTATCCCCCTCCTCTTTTCTTCCTTTCTCCCTCTCCCCCTTTCCTTTTCCCTGATTCCCCACCACCCGCCCTCTCTCTCTTTCCTCCCTCTTCCTCCTCCTCCCCTTCCTCTACCTCTCCCTCCAGTTCCTCTTCTCTTGCAGCTGCAGTTGGAGAGCTGTCTCCTCCTGCTGCTCCAGGCTTGGGCTGAGCCCCATGGGGTCTGGTGTGCTGTCAGCCAGGCCTGCCTTCCTGCCACTGGGCTGAACTCTAGCTCAGCCTCTGCTTCCCCAGCCGGAGAGCCAAGCGCCGTGGGGCTTGTGTCTCCATCGTGACATGGACCCTCAGGGCCTCACGGGGGATCTCCTTGGGTGAGAGCAGGCCGCTGCTGAGGAGTGGGCGTGGAGCACAGGTTTTGGTAATGGGAAGTCCAGACAGTCCTCTGGTGAGGGACATGCTTGCAAGGAGCCCCGGAAGGACAGGCAGGAGGAGGCGAGGGCTGACAGCCTCAAAGTTCCAAAGCAGCTGCCCTCCCAGGGCTCCTGTGAGCCGGAGATAACAAAGCTCTGGTGCTTTGTAACTCAGCTTTGGCGGGGGAGAAGATCTGCCTAGAATTAACTGACATCTGAAGGCTTCCTGTCAAGCAGGCCTGTCATCAAAGCCTGGGGCTCATCAGCCGGCCTTGGGCTCTGGCCTTCCCCAGCTTGACTCTCACCCAGTGGGATAGAAGGAGGGAAGATGCAGGGGTACGTGGGGCACAGGCATCTTCTCATCCTGGAGGGATGCCCCTCCAGGGCCGTGGGTCAGTGCTGATCCCCAACGGACCCCTGACTTTCCCCACACCTCTCACGGCCGCCCCTGTGTGGGGGGATGTGGCCAGGAAGCACTGAGGTTATCTGAAGCTGGTGGCAACTGGGGATCAGCCCCATGACACATGACCAAGGCACTCTTAAGAGAAAAAAAATCAAAGCAAGTAGGATTTTCGTTTGGAGATCTGGTAGTGAAGCTTTACAGTCCTAGTAAGCCTCGCTTCAGCCTTTTCCTATAAAAAGTTCATTTCATCTTCTGTTCCTTCCTAACCGCATCATTAAAATGAGCAAACGCCCAGCAGGACTCCTGTGTCGGGCTCCCTTTAGGGGAGAAGGGCAGCTTGGCCCCTTTCTCTGGGGCAGGCTCGGGCCACTGCTAAGCATGGAAGAAAGACATGCAGCGTGGGGCTCGTTTCTTATTGAATTTAACGAAGATCAGTGCCAGGCGTTTGGGGCTGCTTGATAATTATAAAGCCTCTGACATTTTTTGGCTACTAGGAATGGTGAGGAAGAGGTTTATTTTTCTGGAAGTAGCACTTCCTCCTGAGTGCACCAGAATACAGTAGGAGCTATGTTTTATGGATGGCCAAATACAGCTCTCTCTCTTCTTGGTATCTCACAGTTTGGTCTTGGCAGTTGTTTTACTACAGGGAGCAAAAGCTTGTCACTGAGGTCTTAAGGTGTGAGGAGGAGGAAGAGGAGGAGGAGGGAGAGGGGTGAGGAGAAAGGGTCTGATTTGACCTTTGCTTTCTGTGTCATACTTTTCCCTGAGTCCAGGAAATTCACACATAAGGTGCACCTTAGCATATACCATTTTGTAATGATGCAATTTGAGAAATTCTCTATCTGTAAAACTTCTATTACATCCCTGCAGGGAAGGAGACTGCAAACTCATCTTTTTTCCTAGGGGAGAAAATGAGGGGGCAAAATTGGAAAATTGCTAAACTATAATCCCATGTGCAATTTCTGAATCTTTCCTAAATGTTTTGATGACTAAAAGGAGGGTGAGTCGGGACCATGTCTCAGGCCCTCGGAGATGTTACCATTAAGTCCCCATCATAGGCCGGGCGCGGTGGCTCAAGCCTGTAATCCCAGCACTTTGGGAGGCCGAGACGGGCGGATCACGAGGTCAGGAGATTGAGACCATCCTGGCTAACACGGTGAAACCCCGTCTCTACTAAAAACTACGAAAAACTAGCCGGGCGAGGTGACAGCGCCTGTAGTCCCAGCT
>NW_016808133.1:1380047-1406157 GCF_001698545.2 Rhinopithecus bieti
TAAAATAAAAAAAAAATAAAAAATAAAAAAAAAAAGTCCCCATCTGCTGTGTTGCAGATGTCAGCAACGGTGACAGGCTGGTAGCAGCTCCCTCCCACCCCACCCCCTACACTCAGGCAAACTGTCCTACCTTGGCGACGTGCCCTGGTGCTTTCCTGATGAACCGAACTCAGTCACTATGACCAGTTGGTATGAAATGGAAGTGGATAAAAACTGGCAATGAGGCTGGGCGTGGTAGCTCACGCCTGTAATCCCAACACATTGGGAGGCCAAGGCAGGCGGATCCCTTGAGGTGAGGAGTTTGAGACCAACCTGACTGACATGACGAAACCCCATCTCTACTAAAAATATAAAAATTAGCTGGCTGTGGTGGCACGCACCTGTAATCCCCGCTACTCGGGAGGCTGAGACAGGAGCATCACTTGAACCCGGGAGGCGGAGGTTGCAATGAGCCAAGATTAGACCACTGCACTCCAGCCTTTTTTTGAGACTCCATCTCAAAAACAAAACAAAACAGAAAACTGGCAACGAGCCTCTTCTAAAACACACACCCAACAAGTGGGCTTCTCGAGATGTCCCAGCCAGCCTTCCCTGACCCCGTGATTCTGAGCTGCAGGAGCACCCCAGGCTCCCTGGAGTGGGCAGGTAGGGATGGGCAGGGCTTAGAGATGCTGCAGGTGATTCTGATACCACCTCACCCCCTGGGTGAGATACCCGACCTTAGACTTGAGTTTGCCCTCACCCTTTGAAAGCCCACTGGGAAAGACCGGCAGTAATACAACTATTGTCAAACAAACGTAGGCTGATTTAGTTTGCTACAGCCAGAGAGGATGCACCCCAGGAGAGGGGTGAGATGTTCAGGCGAGGTGAGAGGGGTTGGGAGGAGCCACGAATGGGGTTTGGGCTTCTGCTGGTGATTCTAAGGAGGGTGTGAGGAAGCTGAAGCCAACTCTGATGGAAGGCTGTGTGGACCCAAAGGCATGGGTGGGTGAGAGAGCATCTGGGTCCCTTTCACCTGGAAGATAGAGGCTCACCGTGGAACTTGACTGGCAGCAGTAAAGAAGCAGTGGTCACCCACTTATGGTGGACAGAGCGAAGGGTATTGAGTTGTTCTTCTGGTCGCAGGGCTCCTCCCCTCTCTGCTGTGTCCCACCATGTCACAGAGCAGCCTCGCCTGATGATTGGTACATTGTGGGGCCTATCGCAATCTGACTGTCAACCTCTAACTGCAGAGCTGTGTTCTATGTTCTCACCCTCCCACCTTCTGACTGTGTGATTCAGGCAAGTCACTCATCTTCTTGGCCTTCATTTCCTCCTTTATAAAAGGGAAGCGAGTGAGGATGATACCTTTTCTACCCTAGGCAGTGTCACTTTGGGACAGGGTAATGTCCTCAGGTCCCATCCCAAATCGTTACAAATTCCATTCTTCCACATCCTACACCACCTGTACGTTCTCAATAGTGTATAAGTTGAGTTGCTGTTGACCAGTTGGCATAAGGCTAAACTTTATTATTTTAATGAACATTTACTAATTGGATTTTTCAACCTACTTTTTATATTATGGAGTTAATACCACCTTATTCTGGGCTTGAACATTTCCACAGCACTTCTAAACTTTATTTTCTGGGTACTGTTCCCACAGTGTCTAAGGAATGGAAAAGCCCTGCTTCTCTTCTGCAGACATCCTGAAGGCTGTGAGATCCTGCAAGTCCAGCGACAAGGTTTGAGTGTCGTTGGAGCCCTTCATGTTTTATGGAAAGTTTTACATATACATGCGCATTGACGTTTATAAGAAAAATGTTGGCCGGGTGCAGTGGCTCACGCCTGTAATCCTAGCACTTTGGGAGGCTGAGGCGGGCGGATCACCTGAGGTCAGGAGTCCGAGACCCGACTGGCCAACCTGGTGAAACCCCATCTCTACCAAAAATACAGAAATTAGCTGGGCATGGTGGCACGCGCCTGTAATCCCAGCTACTCAGGAGGCTGAGGCGGGAGAATCGCTTGAACCCAGAGGCAGAGGCTGCAGTGAGCCGAGATCACGCCACTGCATTCCAGCCTGGGTGACAAGAGTGAAATTCTGTCTCAAAAAAAAAAAAAAAAAAAGAAAAATGTCATCACTTGCATAGAACCTCCAAGGGTTTTGCATCATAGCAGAGATTTGCATCGAAGCCTTGTGAAATGTGGAGCTTGAGGGAAGACGGTCAGTTGGAGGGCTAGGCCCACACACCTGGTCTCCTTGCAGCAGCGGTCTGAGCCCAGGACAGCTTCCTCCCAGTCTTTCCAGGGCATTGGGGCAAGAGATGGGCATAGGAGAAAGCCCACTCGACAAGACCTCGTGTCTGAGGGCCCGCCTGGCTCCTGCCCTTGCCTGTCTCTAGCCCAGGAGGCTCTGCCTTCTTTCCCCATTTCTGTGACCTGAGTCAACCAGAGCCCAAGGTGCTAACAGCTCCTCTGCTGCTTTTCCTTCCAAGGGGATCATGGCCATCCTGAGAGGTAAAACACGTGGCCTGCAAATAAAGCAGCCTCCCAGCCTCACCCTCTGTGCAGTTCATTCTTAGGCATTTAAAAATGTCGCCAACAGGCCAGGCACAGTGGCTCACACCTGTAATCCCAGCACTTTGGGAGGCTGAGGCGGGTGGATCACGAGGTCAGGAGATAGAGACCATCCTGGCTAACATAGTGAAACCCCTTCTCTACTAAAAATACAAAAAATTAGCCGGGCGTGGTAGCGGCATCTGTAGTCCCAACTACTCGGGACGCTGAGGCAGGAGAATGGTGTGAACTCGGGAGGTGGAGGTTGCAGTGAGCCGAGATCGTGCCACTGCACTCCAGCCTGGGCGACAGGGCGAGACTCCATCTCAAAACAAACAAACAAAACAAAACAGAAAAAAAGTGGCCAACAAGGGGAAGTGGCCGCAGTTGTCATGTGCATCCAGTGGATGATTCGGTGCGCGTCTGAGTGAGGGGGCAGTGCGTGTCTCACTCAATCCCATCGTTGCTTGTCGTGCAGGAGGCCAGGGTCCTGCTCTCAGCCTTGTGGGAAATCCATGCACCCCAGCTGCAAAGCATGTCCGTTCTTGTCCTTTCCAAGCTACCCTCTGTGTCAAGCCTCCCTAAGTCTGTGATCTTCTAAAACTGCAGTTACTATCTTGGCCATCCTCACACACAGCACTTCAGTGGCTCTCCGTTGCAGTAGAGCAGGGATGCACATTTCAGCTTTTGGGCCAACATGAATTGGTTGGGGGGGAGCTGCTGGGAGCAGTAGAGAGAGCTTCACACTGAGTTACGTCCATCACTGGGGGACACGGGGAGTAACCCCTTGATGGCACGCATTTGCTCTCACTGGCCTGTCAAAATACACAGCCCCTCCTTTGCTGCCACATCCCTCCACATAACTTCCCCTCCAATTACGTAACCTTATGGCTAATTCCTGAAAATGTTCTTCCCCATGTGATCTCCTTGGCTGATAACTCGTTACCTTTTGGAACGCAGTTGCAGACCCGAGCCTAGGAGCTTGTCGGAACATTCAGAATGAGGTTGTTGGACACTTCAGGCTTGAAAGTAATGATGAAGGTGCTGCTGAGACCATGGCTATTCCACTTCTTCCCTGGGGGCTATGGATCTCCCTAACCTGAATCACCTGCCTTCTGCAAGCCATGGCCTCTCTGTGTCTCTGAATAGCTGGAAAGTATTGCATAGGGCAGAGCCCAGCCAGGTACCTGCCAAGAAACAAGGTGAGTCTCTTTTTTCCCACCAGGCCTGGATTAGTCACTTGACCTAATGGCCTGCTGAGCCTCCCCCCCGGCCTGACCTCCTAGATGCTGGGTGTGCACAGACAGCTCAGTGAGGCCACAAGCACTTCCCCAAGCCTGCGGCCTGTGTGGGGCCACCTTGTATTCTGCCCCCTTTATTCTTTATTCTGCTTCTAAATCTAAATCATGCTGACTCCTTAATAAGTAATTGAATCAGGGTCAAGAGAGAAAGGTACTATCAGTAAGCCTAATTTATTGTTGGCTCAGAAATAATGAATCCTGGAAATGAGGTTATGAGGAAGACCATTTAGAAACATGAAAAGCTTTAAAGCACATCTCTTGTTATGTTTCTGCCTGCTTGCCATTTAGAAAGTTAAAATTTTATGTAAGTGACACTCTATATACCACTTCCTATCTGCTAGACTATAAGGTTTATTGAAAAGAAGTGCTTCCAGCTCCATGCTCTAAAACAATCCAGCATCTAAAAATAGAAGGAAATGGGGAATGCTCCTTTTCAGAGCTCAGTGAGGCTCTTCTGGGCCCCTAAAGTAACAGGGACACATCATCTCGGTTTGGAGACGTTTGGTTAGGAACTTGAACTCACTTCCAGAAGCAGTGCTATTTATGTGGGTAGAAGGAGGAAGATAGTCATGCCATACATATTCCCCTAATTCAGGCTTCCTTTTCCAAAATCCTTTCCTGCCATTGAAATGTAGCCCAGTGCTAGGCAGAACACCATGTTTGAAATCGGGGCTATATTTATAACACATTTCAAAGAGATAATGTCTAAATATGCAGAGATGTCTTACCAAATCAAGAAGAAAAATGACAGTCACCTCCAAGGCAAAACCAACAAAGGACCTAAACAATTTGTTTAATCCAAACAAAAGGCCAATAAGTAAATGAATTTCTGTTTAGCCACACTAATATTCAGAGAAGTTAGCCAATGATGATGAAGTACCATTTATTTCTATCAAACTATCAAAGATTGATAAGGACAACTGTTAGGATTTGCATGGAAAACGGGCACTCCCACTACTGACAAGAGTGAAATTTGGCAACTTCCATCAATGCTCTTAAGAAAAGCATCTTCTACTACTGTGCCCTAGGCAGATTACCAGACGGAGACAGAGACATTTGGTATAAGAATACACATCACAGTACTAATTAGAAAGTGAAACTCATATATTCACATAATAAGAGGTTGGTTGCCTAAATTATACTGCTTTTTTTTTTTTTTTTTTTTTTTTTTTTTTTTTTTTTTTTGAGATAGGGTTTTGCTCTGTCACCCAGGCTGGAGTGCAGTGGCATAATCACAGCTCATTACTGCCTCAACCTCCTAGACTCAAGCAGTCTTCCCACCTCAGCCTTCTGAGTAGCTGTGACTATAGGCATGCACTACCACACCTGCCAAATTTTTTGTAGAGATGGGGTCTTGCTGTGTTAGCCCAGGCTAGTCTGAAACTCCTGAGCTCAAGCGATCCTCCAGCCTTGGCCTCCCAAAGTGCTGGGACTGTAGGTATGAGCTATCGTGCATAGCCATAGCACGTTTATAACATGGAATATGAGGGAGCCACTTAAAATGAGGTAGTACAATACTCCTTAAACTCTGAAGGGTGTACAAATTGCTGGGGAGCTTGTTAAAATGCTGATTCAGATTCAGCAGGGCGAGGGTGGGGCCTGGGAGTCTGCATGTCCAACAAGCTCCCAGGTGATGCTGCTGCTTGAGGGACCACACTTAGGGTAGTCAGGATGGAGAGGAGGTGTGCATTTACTGACAAAACACTTGTGGACTATGTGATGTTAAATGGGGGCAAAATCAGGTTGTAAAGAAGAGGACCCACTCCTTTTTGTATTTTAAGTGGAAAGTATACACGCACACTCTCCCTCGTTTTATCTGGACGGATATTTACCAACATGCCAACAGTAGATAGCTCAGAGTGGTGGGGATTTATGGTATTTTCCTTTTGCTTATTTGTATTTTCTAATTTTCCCTGTAATAAATGAATCACCTTTGTGCGCTCTAAAAGGAGTTGGGGCAGGAATCAGCCTTGACTCAGCACTACCGTGACACCTGGTGCCCATCCACACGGGCCGTTCTTATCTTGCCTTCATTTCAGTGAAATCTCAGTCATGGGTCCTTTTCCGAAAACCTTTCTGCATTAGGAAGGGAGGTGGAAATACTTTAAGGACTTATTTCATTTTTCCTGTCACGTAAAAGCTGTGGGTCTGGCTCTTTAAAATACTGCTTAAAATTCTCCCTTAAAAAGCAAGGCAATTACTTGCCAATCCCCCGCTGTAGGAAGGAAACCTTGTAATTACCAAGCATCTGTCTCTCAATTCAAAGTCAAGGCCCCACAGCCAGAAGACACTGTGATTCAGCAAACAAGAGGACAAAGTGAGTTCTGCGGGGGGATCTACAGTGAAATCCTAAAATAACACGTGCGCGAGACTGAAATTTCAGCCCCAACGTTGGGTGTAAATATATCATATGAAGGAGGAAAAAAAAAACAAAACACGCCTCTTCATGTGGCATGCTGGGCTGACTGGCAAAATGAAAGGCAGCAATTTTAACTGTCACCTTCACTGAAAGCAAAGTTGAGTTCGATGATTAAAAACATATTTACTGAAATACTCCTATAACCAGGGTCCTTGCTACAGCTTCAAGAAAAGTGAACAAACCACAGCAACTAAGAAGTCAGCAGGCCCTTCACCAACACCAGTATTTCTGGAAACAGCTTTTTAGAGCAATGGGTTAAGCACTACTAAAAGGAGGAAGGGAGGTAGAGAAGGGAACTAATATTTAATTAAGCACCTGAGTGCAGAGAATTTAACACACACAATACCCATTTTATAGACGAGAAGACTGAGGTGAAGAGGCAGCGTGGTGTCATGAGTGTCAAACACACCAAGCACTCTTGTTCTGCTCCCTTATTGCCTGTGTGGCCTTGAATGAGTTCCTTCTATCCTTTAAGTTTTGTTTATTTGTAAAATGTGGATAATAAAACTACCTCACCTGCTCCCGCAGTGAACTGAGGGCACCTATCGCTGCTGTCCAGCGTGTGCCCAGTGCTCGGTGGGTGCTCAGCAGGTAGGAAACTCTGTTAGGAAGGATCGTATCTTGCCCAAGGACACCTCGTTCAGCCTCACATGCCAGGGGCAGAATTTGAACCTGGGTTGGTCTCTCCCCAGAGTCCCTGTACACAGTTTCACTGCACTTTGCTGTACCTGCTGGCCAAGTTTCCACACATATATCCGTCAGATCTCTTCTCCCTCCCCTATCTCCCACCTGGTGCAGTTCACCCAGTGATCCAGAGTCAGAACATTGAAAGTATTGGCAAATGTTCCCTCTTTTTATTACTCTGATTTGTTGTTTTTGTTAACATGACAGTCAGTAGTACTTTCAAATTTAACCTAAATGGTTGAAATATATAGCATCCAATACTTCCCCAGTTGCTCCGACCCTCTTTGCAAAAAAATATTCACCCAAAGAAATCGGGAATCTTTCTGTCTGTGCAGAAAACCAGCTTGTTTTAAGTTGGAAAGCTTTTCAACTGTGCTTGGACGGACAGGACAAGCATGCTGTTTCTCTGGGTTCCATCACCACTGTTGCTTATCCCCGAAGTCACAGGGGAGGACCGAGCCGGATCTGCTGTCTTCACCTGTCCTCTCTCACCACTGGCTTCATCTCCTCCTCTGCTCACCCTGCCACCCACACAGCTTTGTCCAAAGGCATCAGCACAGTGTGTCTTTCGCTGGAAAGGTTTTGTTTGGGAAGCCAGAAATAGAGGCAAAAGCCAGGCAAAGCTCATGGGGCTCAGGCCCCTTCAGAAGCCACTGGCTCCCGGTGCTGTCTCTGCTGCTCTTGAACTTTGAGGCATTGGGAGTCTCTCAAGGGACTGTAGGGTCGGCATGGTGGCTCACCCCTGTAATCCCAGCACATTGGAAAGCCGAGGGGATGGGGTGGGGTGGGGTGGGGTGGGAGGATCGCTTGAGCCAGGAGTTCAAGACCAGCCTGGGCAACATAGTGAGACCCTATCTCTATGAAAAATACAAAAAAATTTTAAATAAGCCAGGCTTGGTGGTGCACTTATAATCCCAGCTATTTAGGAGGCTAAATTAAGAGGATTGCCTGAGTCCAGAAGTTTGAGGATGCATGTTTGCACCACTGCACTCCAGCCTGGGTGATGGAGTAAGACTCTTGTCTCAAATTTTTTTTTAAATTGCTGGGCATGGTGGCCTGTAATCCCAGCACTTTGGGAAGCTGAGGTGGGTAGATTGCTTGAGCTCAGTAATTTGAGACCAGCCTTGGCACCATAGCGAGACCCTGTCACTACAAAAAAAAATTTTTTTTTAATTAGCTGGGCATGGTGGTGCATGCTTGTGGTCCCAGCTACTCTGGAGGCTGAGGTGGGAGGATTGCTCGAGCCTGTGAGGTTGCAGTGAGCCATGGTTGCTCCCCTGCACTCCGGCCTGGGTGACAGAGCAAGACCTTGTCTCAAATATTTACATACATACATATATACATACATACATACATACATGAAGTAGAGACAGCGAAATGGCAGGGAAAATAAATAGCAAGATGGCAGAGAACCATTGGCTGGACAGCTGCCCCACCAAACTCTAGTCAGGGAAAGTTTTAAATACAGAGCCTGCATCCTTACAGTGAAGCAGTAACATCTGACATTTAAAGATCCCTCCCTGAACATTCCTCTTCTCCCCCCTCCCATAACGTCTTTCCTAGGACCCATGCCCCCATTCTTTCTGTAACCTCAAGAGAGTATATAAGCTTCTGTTACTCATTGAAATGTTGGGTCTTCATTCTGAAGACTCCCACGTATATACATTCAATAAATGTGTATGTTTTTTCTCCTATAAAATCTAAAGATGCCTGAACACCTTGCATATGTTTTTGTAACAGACTCACCTCCTCTCAGGTGACCAACCACCCTAGTTTACCTTGGATTGCCCTGGTTTCAGAGCCGAAAATCCAGGGCCTAATGAAACCCCTTTGTTCTGTGTAAACCTGAATAGCTGGTCACCCTGTTTCCAGTGGATCAGTGAGCCAGTTCCCTGAGATCAGGGGTGGCCAGAATACAAAAGCCAGAGTTTCCCTTGCCCATCATCAGTGTGGCCTGTTCAGTGCAGTTCATGTGCTCGCAGTTGGCCAGCTACAGGCCTGGCACTCAACGACTCTTCTCCTTACATGACCATGGAAAAGTCCCCATGAGTGGACATTCCTGAAATTCCATCATTAGGATATCATTCCTTTACAGGACCCTTGTTTCCTGTTAAAAATTGAAATACTTCAAAATGCCCAGGTAGAAGAACAAATCATTAGTGAGTACTTTCATCAAGAACCACAGGCGATTCTGCAGCAAGACACTCACAGCTGTCTCTGAGCATGTTCGGGCTCCGTGGTTACATGCTGGGCTCCTGCTGGCCTGCGAACTGCGGTAGGAAGTAACCACGCGGGCTGACAGGGAAGAATCGGGCAGGACTAAAGCTTACAGTACTAATGTCCAACAGTAGTCCACAGTAGAAAGTTAAACTTTGCATGAGAAAGATGTGAAATCTTTGAGAATCCAGAGGAAGGAAGCATTTTTTTTTTTTTTAAGCTGTGGATGACAAAAGTTTCATGAAAAGGGCAGCAGCTGAGCTAGGTTTTGCAAGCTCTGTGAGAGTGGATGTGGGATGAGAGAGGGACAGGAGTGGGCACTTTAGCCCGAGGGCACAGCATGCCGTGACTCCAGCATGCTGGGGTGAAGGGAAGAAAGGAAATGAGAGGGGCGGGGCGGCTCACACTCTGTCCCGGATTCCCAGCTGCAGAGTTGCAAGGGAGGAGAACGTAGATGGTGGCTCCGGGAACCCTGGGCGTGGAGGGTGGCTGGGATTTGGACTAGGCACAAAAGGGCTCCCCTGCTCTCAGAACAAGGAATTCAGCCAAGTTAGCAGTAAGGACACCGATAGGACAGAAGAAAGTAGTGGGTGGTTTTCTCATCCCACTGCAAAGTGCCTGGGCCAGCCAGGGAGTCTGCTCAGGCAGGGATGGGGGAAGCCTAGGCTGGCAGAGGGTCCAGCCTCTGATCAGGGTTGGGGTGTACAGCTGGTCCACTGCAGCGTGAGACGTCCAGTGCCAGCCCCTGGCCAAGATGCTGAGACTGAGAACAACTCCATCACGGCAGGCCATCCCGGGAAGGAGGCTGCAGAGGTTGGAGCTGCTCCAGAGTGCAGGCAGCAGTAGCCTGTGCATGTTCCCCAGGGACACCCAGAGAGTAGGCTGGTGGCATCTGCCTGGGATGCCAGTCTCTTGGTGCCAGACTATACCTGAGTGTGCTCACAACCTGGCAGTGGGACATACTGAGAAAGGAAGTGCTCTGAGCTTGGAGACAGAGAACTCGGGTTCAGTGCTGGCTCTAACTTTATAGTCCAGGTAAATTTTGCAACCTTGTGTGGCTTTCAGTTTCCTTATCTATAACATGGGCAAAATGATAGATATTTCAGAGGTTCACTGGGAGAAAGGCAGGAGTGTGTGTGACAGTGGGTTTATAAATTGTAAGCACTGTGCACATGGATGGTGTTTGCCTCATTGTCACTCCTCTCTAGGGAGAACACGGCCACAGACGGCCACCCACTCCTGAGCTGGCATCGCAGAGCCATCTATGTCCACAGGATCTAGCACTCTGACTCTTCCCTTTCCCGTTTCTGGGTTGATTCCACCCATTGCCGTCTCCTGGGCCACTTCAGCTGCTCCTGTCTTTATTCCACTTAAGCTTTCTCTTCCTCTTGACTGTTGAGCCCTTTGGCGGACAGAGCGGGCACAAGCTGTGATTGAACCCGAGACACAGGGTCTTGAAAGCAGAGATTGATGCACCCGGTTCTTGAGTAGAGGTGTGGGTGCTGACCTGCACAGCTTCCCTCTTCAAAACCAGGTGTGCATTTGCTTAAACAGGGTTTTCTTGGAAACCCTAAAGCCGTAACCTGGGCTTGGCGTGGATAGTACCTTGCATTTCCTTTCTCCTTCCTGCAGATGCACAGATTCTTGGCAGCAAGAGTGAGGGACTGTTGCTTATGTTGACTTGGGAGCCGGGAGGAGAAGGAGGTACTGTTTCTGCCCAAGACGGTAGTGGTGGGTGTCAAGTTTCTTCCACAAGTGACCAGCCTTTAGGGTGGGCTCCTGGAAGGGACCCTGCAGGGCCCCACCTAGGTATGCCCTGCCCAGAGGGCCCAGCACAGGGAGGCAGAGCACCCTGTGGCTGCCAGTGACACTGGTCTGGCATCTGAATTAGTAACTCACAATAGGATTAATTTCTCTGTGTAATTAAGTAAAGGAAAATGGCAGGAAAGTACTGCCTGTTTCTTCCACACAGGGCTTTGTTTTCTATCCTGTGATTACAAGGGAAGTCCATTTGACTTCATTAACTTAGAAAGTGTCTAGCAGACCCATTCATCTGGGGCTGGCCTCCTATCTGCCTTTGGGCAGATGCTTCACAAACTCCTACCAGGTGTGTGACATTTGCTGAGCTCTGGGTCTGCAAATATAAATAGCACATGGCCCCTGCTCTGTTGAATTGCCTAGCCCTGTCCAGCTCTGCACAATAGGTAAACATGAAATCAGTAATTACAATCTAGTATGCTGAGGGTAGTAATGAAGGTGCAGGAGCCAGACTTCCTGGGTTCAAATCCCACCACTTGGGCAAGTCCCTGAATCTCTGGCTTCAGTTTTCTTCATCTGTAAAATGGGGATGATGATAAGATTTCAGAGGGGAGGATGCACATTAAATGAGCCAACATGTGTCAGTGCCTAGAAAAGCACCTGGCACTGTAGGGGACATGCTTGGTAACTGTTGGCTCTGTTTATCAAATCAGAGAGGCGGATCGATCATTATGAGGGTGGAGAGGAGGTAGGAACTACCTCTGGAGTGTTGACAGGCTAGTTGGGCTGGGTATTGAAGTAGGAATGTGTGTGTGGAAGATGACCAGTAACGATGCAAGAGCAAGGAGGCCTGAAGGGCAGTGCATGCTGGTGAACATGAGTATTTTAGTACAGCTGAAACTGAAAAGGCACAGAAAGTGGAGGTAGGCATTGAAGAGCCAATGGGGCATTTCAGTGAGGGGTGTGGTATGATGAGAATTGTGTTTTTGAGTGTTAATTGTAATAACGATGATGGAAGCAGAGTCTGATTAGCAGGCTACTACAGTCAGCCTGAGGAGATGCTGAGGGGACCTGGTGGGGAGCTGGCATCCTGGAATGGGCAGATAGGACTTGGAGAGAGTAATTTGAATGTGGAGCTTATGGATGGGATGTGAAAGTGGAGGTGAGGAGCAGGGGTTGAAAGGAGGTCTCCAGGGCTGTGGTGTGAATTACCAAGTGAATGGGGTGCTGGTCACACAGTGGGAGAGCAGGTTGGGCAGGCAGCAGGTGGGTGAGGTTTACATTCTGGGTGCAGTCTTTCCTGCCCCAGAGTTGGACATCTAGGGGTTGGCTCAGGACAGTGGCTGGACTGGGAGTAAGAATTGGAAGTCATGTGAGTGAGACCATAGTTGGTTGTGAGGCCTCAGATGGGTTCCCTTAGCTCCCCCCAAGTCCTTGGGGTGGCTTTGTTGAGCAGAAAAAGGTTCCCTCAAGGTGGCTGCAGCCCTGCAGGCTCGTGACTTGGCCATCAGCTCCTTTCACCTTGTACATACATCACCTTGGGACCTCAGGCAGTGGCTGCTTGCTTTGGGTTGACTCATCAGTGTCTTTATGAAAGAGTAATATCGAACCTATTCATGGGTTATTGAGAAGACAGAAGGACTGAAGGCCTGTGAAAGGGTTTCTTGTCTCATCCAGACATTATGATCTTTGCCCATTTTAGGAAATGTTGGCCATGCTGAGATCTGCAGGCTGCAAGGGAAGCCTCCATGCTCAGGGCTGTATGGCAGCTCAGAGAAGAGCTTTTATGGGGGCATTTGTCCTTGCGGGGTTTGCAGAGAACAGACAAGAAGGAGGTAGTGGTTCAAACAGAGGTGGAGAGAGGTGGCACCTTCCTTCAGAGAACTACACACAATCAGGAGAAATCCCAGCTTGCATCTCCAAGCTGTCCCACTGATGTCATTTCTTCCCAGACCCTAAGGCATGCTCAGGTGCTTGTAGGTGAGCATATATGAACTAGCCATATGGCTCCAGGTAACTGGGAGATTTCTGAATACAGAGAGAAACGGGATTGAGTTATGACCTTAGGGGATGGATGATGGGAGGAGGTTATTTTATCTTTGTACTCAGCATCAACTTGGCAGCAAATCCTGTTTATGAAGGAACCACCTGATGACCATTTCATTATAATCCCTGCAATGGCAGTGATGTGATTTCTTTGTGCTGTATTAGATCCTTTGTCTACCGGAGAGGCCAGGGAAGGTGGGCATAGAAGCAGTCCAATACTAGCTCCCATGTGGTAGTTTAAAATCCTCATCAGAGTCCAGGAGGCACATGAACATCCCCAGATAACTTCTGCTGCTCTTGATTCCAGAAGTAAAAGTGTGTTTCGTATTTGTCTGCTAACCTGTGACATGCTCACCTGCTGAGCTTTCTGTACTTGGACTCAAAGGAGTAGCCAGAAAGAGCTCTCAAGGAGGAGTGCATGTTTTCTATTTTTAGTCTGTATAAATATCACATTCCTCCTCCTCAGACTCAAGCTCAAGCCAGAGTTGCATTCTTATTTGGCCTTACTGGTCTTTAAGAAAGAGCCTGATTACCATGTCTGCATTGGGAGACACATGCCCAAAATGTTAGCATTGCATCAGACGACATTTATAATGATGGCCAGCGGTTATGAGCCGGATGCTGCACTGTGCTTTATGCACAGTATTTCATTTTATTCTCACTATGATTCTTTGAGACGGATACTCTAATCTTCGCCATTTTACGGGTGGGGAATTGAAGGCTGTGTGGGGTTATGTACCTTGACCAGGGCATGTGTTCAGTAGGTCAGATATGCCTGACTCTAGAACTCGAGCTCTCCATGCAAAGTGCTCTTAGGGACTCTGCAGGACCTGAGTGCAGTTGCTCAGCATAGCGCTTGGCTGGGATATGCAGCCGAGCAATTCATTCACAGGTACAGCTGTCTTAGTAAGGCCCTTCCAGCTCTGGGCAACAGATGTTTTTCATCCATGTGTTATTGGCATCATCATCATCATCATTACAGCTTCTGCCTTTATGAAGGATTTATCATGTGTTGATGTCAGCATTTCACCTGGATGGCCATTGCTTCTTTGTGCCTATGACAGTCACTGCTCACCTCTCTGATTCTGCAAACCACGTGGCACACAATGTTGGAATCAGGATTAAGTTGTCTGCAGGACATCTGTCTCTCTCTGCTGTTGGAGGTAAACCACCATTCCCTCTTATCTCAAGGCATTTGATTCAAGGGAGTCAAACTCAGCACCTTACACCTGTGCACTTAGGAGCTCATTCATCTAGGGGCTGTATGCACTTGCAGTTAGGAAGGGCCTTTTTCTGCACCCAGCCAGACTGACCTCTGCTCTGCACCAAAGGCAGGCAGCTCTATGTCCAGAAAAGTGCTCTTTCCTGAGTGGGCCCTTACTTGCTAGCTGACCATAATTGTAGCTGCTGTTTATTAAGCACTTAGTCAGTGCCTGGCAGTGTGTTAAGCACTTTACAAATGCCATCCCGGGCCTCCTCCTGGCAGTCTTATGAGCAAAGGAGGATTATCCTCTTCTTAGAATAGGAAAAGTAGCAATGAAGTTAGGGCCTGCTTATTGCCTGGAGAAAGCAATTAGTTTGTTTGAAGAGCCAGAAAGAACTTTAGACATCCTTAGTCCAACCCCTTTATTCTGTAGAGGAGAAAACTGAGTCAGCTGCCTGGTGTCTCACTGCTCATGGGAGGTGAAGCTGGACCTGAGCCCTCCTGTCTCCATCTGGTGCTTGCCTTCACTCTGCTCTGCCCACCTGCTGTCTGAGCACACAACGCCGTTGCTCAGCTCAGCCCCAGGCCTCGGGCGCAGCATTCAGCCTCTGACCCTGGAGTTGTGTGTTTGCAGTGATCCTTGGGGTAGAATGAACATTCTGAACAATGGTGATAGGAGCTGACCATTCAGTGACAGTGACTGCCCTGGGGGCAGCTCTGCAGAGGGCAGGAACCATCCAACAAGAAGCCAGAGGCCAGGACCTCAGGCATCTCATACAGGATACACAGCCAGCAAAGGGCAGGTTGACACCCAGGCTATTGGTGCCAGAATCCACTCAGCCACTCTAGCTGGTGTGGGAGGATCATTCTGAGGTGGTGGTGGGTGATAATTCTACTTTCTGCAGAATGCTGGGCTTCCAAGTGTGGAACTCTGGAACTTGGATAGAGCAGGTCAGGTGAGCTCAGTCCAGGAAGACAGGCCTCCTCTGAGACAGGTGAGATAAGCTCCAGGTTTGATGGGAGGCAGGGAGCAGCCTCCTGCCAGCTTGGAGTCCTCTTCTTAGTGAAGTGTGCTAATAAATTACACAGCACATCAGCTCTCTCAAGTATTCTTGAAGCTGTGCCTGCATAGAAAGGAAGGACTCCATGCATCCCAGCTTGGACACCGTGTGACACTCTGCCCACGCTCGGCTCTCTCTTTTGCTCCCTGTCAAACAAAGAGGCTGTGGGATGACCATGAAAATAACAACAGCTGCTACAGTAGGAATAGCTGCTATTTCCCGAGCACGTGCTGATATGCGCTCACTCACTTAATCCTTACAGCTCTGCAAGGTAGGCGGACGGAGGCATCTCACAGAGGGCACACAACCAACAAAGGGCAGATTGACACCCTGGCTGTTGGTGCCAGAATCCACTCTCAGCCGCTCTAGCTGGTGTGGGAGGGTGGAAGGATTTAAAAAAAAAAACCAGTAGAAGTGCTCCCAGCAGCTGCCGACACTGGTACGTGTCTGGGGGAGGGAAGGAAAAAGCTCTCTTCTGTCTGCCAACAACCTCCTGGATATTTTCTGCTTTCCTTGTGAGCTGCTTCCATATATTAGGAAAAAAAAAAAAAAAAAAAAGTCAGATAGAAAGCTTGGATGAGCTTGTGTCTTTAAAAAGTCAAAATCTAATCTGACCATCTATTTATTTTGCATATAAGGGATTAGGAAGATGCTGAGTTATTTTCCTTTGTACGTCTGAGGCATACAATGCAGAAATTTCAGCTTGCGTTCTGGGTTTAGGACCAACTCACGACTAATTGGAAGATGAGAGTGTAGTGCAGGAGGGGGTGACTTCCTGGCTTTTAGCTGCTGTCCCCCAACCGCCCTCCACCAGCAACTCATCTGCATACACTCCCCTCTAATCAGGGACCTTGCTTGTGTTTTGCCAACAACTTCTTTTCCTTCCCGGAGACTTGACAGGCAATACCCTGTGTTACGAAGAGACGCATTTACAACCAATGGAAAGGACAAACAAGTATTTGACTGTCATATTAACATTTGAGGGATTCTTTTATTTTTTTCAGCCTGATTAGAAATTCGTCTCCTGATTAGAAATTCATCTTTAGAAATTAGAGATCTCTACTGCTTTCAGTCTCCACAAGTGTGGATGCTTTTGCTTGTCTGCTGTCTTATTCCTCCTTGGAAACTTAGGTCAGGGAAGCGGGAAATTCCAAAGAAGAAAGGGCCGGGCATCCTTTGGAAATGTATGAGGACATTTCACTCCCTGAGCAGGCAGTGGGCTCAAGGAGGGCCAGGGCCTGGACCCCAGGCCTGCTGTCTCCTCATGGGCTCTTGTGGCCTCCTATTTAAGGAATAAAAAGCTTATTTAAGGACTAAATGTTGTCTAAGGAGTATAAGTTGACGCTGAGGCAGATAAGGTGGAATACACAGAATATCAGCCGTGGCAGGTAGAGAAACTTCCTAATCCTGCTCTCTGGTTTCGCAAATGAAACTGGCCCTTTACCTGGAAAAAGGTTAGAAGACTGTCGGGACCCCTAATGCCCGTTTCTTTAAAATAGCAGCTGTTGTTCTTTTTCTACTCATAAAAGCCATATATTTCATGATGTCAATTGTTTCCAGAAATTGTATTGAGAAAAGCATAAAGAACAAACTGGAGATCACCTATAATCCTACCACAGCAAGGGGATCATGGCTGATGCTTAGCGTTAGATTCTTTCATTCTGATTGCATACCCACTTTTTAAAAGTTTTAAGTAAGTTTGGATCATACTATTCATACTGCTTTGTAATCTCTGTAAAGGTGTTCTCATGAAAATTTTTTTTTTCCTTTTGATACAGAGTCTTACTGTGTTGTTCAGGCTGTAGTGCTGTGGTAACAACTCCGCTCACTGCAACCTCCACCGCCCGGGTTCAAGCAGTTCTCCTGCCTCAGCCTCCTGAGTAGCTGGGATTACAGGTGTGCACCACCACGCCCGGCTAATTTTTGTATTTTTAGTAGAAACGGGGTTTCACCATGTTGGTCAGGCTGGTCTCGAACTCTTGACCTCGTGATCCACCCACCTTGGCCTCCCAAAGTGCTAGGATTACAGGCCTGAACCACCCTGCCTGGCCGAAAGTTTTTTTTATGTTCTTAAATATTCCTCAAGAACATTCCTTTTAAGAGAGAGTTCCATATTATGGATGTTCCAGACTTTTTTCGATTCATTCTCAATTTGTAGGCATTTCATTTATCTGCATGGTTTTGCTATTATAAAACTCACATCTGGCCAGGCATGGCGGCTCACACCTGTGAGGCTGAGGCAGAAAGATTACTTGAGTCTGGGAGTTAGAGACCAGCCTGGGCAACATAGTGAGACACCAACTCTACGAAAAATTAAACTAAAAATTAGTCGGGTGTGGTGATGTGCATCTGTAGTCCAGGCTACTGAAGAGATTGAGGTGGGAGGATTGCTTGAGCCCAGGAGTTTAAGGCTGTAGCGAGCTGTGATTGAGCCACCATATTCCAGCCTGAGTGACAGAGCAAGACAATCAAAAAAGAAAAAACCTCACATGTATTACTGATTATTTCCTTCAGAATAACTTCAAAAAATAGGAACATTTTACAAAGTCATATTTCACCTTAAAAATTTAGTACCTGTTTATATTTCCACAAACACAAAATACGTTTCTTAAGCTCTAAATATCACTGGGAGCTGGTCTTTTAAGCATGCTCAAATGTTTGGGGAGAAACTGTCTTCCTGGTTTGTCCTCCTGCACTGAGCATGGCCGCTCCATGGCCCTTGGCACCCTGGTGCCCCTCACCATGGCAGTCATTGCTCAGTAGTCACAGGCCCCGGGCAGCTACTGACTCTTGACACAAGACCCAAAACCTATTTGCCATCTCTGGATCAGGGATTGACACCTATTCTGTAGTGATGTGCAAAGTCCTGCTGTGCTCGTTCCTGAAGAGGTGAGTGTGTGAGGTGCACGGGACACGGGTCGCACCTGCACAGAGTGGTTTTGGAAACACCATGAGTGATACTCCTGTGAGCACCTGAGCAAATGCTGAAATGCAGAATTGTCACCCTACTCACTGGCATTGCCCATACCTAGTGGCCACTCTGTTCTCACCCTACCACCGGAGTGATTTAGGAAGTCAAAGCCTTTGATATTCATGAAGCCTTTATTAAAGTGAAAAACTCCTTTGGGAAGGGACCTGAAGGCTTTATCCGCTGGTGTTTCATTCTCCATCAAGGTCTTGGCAGAGCTGCATAGTTAGACTGGGAGGAGGCGATATGTAGAGAGGGGGACCCACCACAGAGGAAGGCTGGGCCAGGGAGGAGGTGGGAGGAAGAAGGCCACCTGCAGGGCCCTGAAACATCATTGCCTAGCACCTCGGTTGACCACAGCAAGGGTCTCTGAAGGGTCTCACACATCACTTATTCTGATCATCTTCTGTCCAGGAAATGAATCCATGGCACGATGAGGGTGAGTAGAGTAAATAACTTCCATTTCCATCACTGTTTCCGTCATGGAGTCTGTTAGCAGAGAACATCTCTAAGGAAGCTGTGAAATAATTAGGATTTATATAGAAGTGGGGCAGCCTTTCCCACTGTATCCACATCACTTGGAGAGGAGTATTCTGTGTTCTTGGCATTTACATGGGGGTGCTTTCCAGGAGCAGCTCTTTATCAAGATCAGAGAGCACTCGTGGGATGATGGTGGGGAGGGGGGCGTTCTTCTTACATGTTGCTAGGTAAGGTTTATAGTGTTCTACATCTAACAGCTTTCACTTTTGATTTTTCACTCTAGATTGTTTGTCTTTTTGCATGAAGATCAAGAACGGTTGTGTTATGCTTTGCAACTGACCTATCTAAGGTGGGATCCCCTTTAACAGGAAGAGAATACAGAAAAATTCAGCAGCAGCGAAACTGCTCTGTAAACAGGCTCACAGTGCAATGTAACTTGGGTAATTTGATTTGTTGGAAGGTGAAAGCTGAGCTGCAGAGCACCCTGCTTTTTCAATCATAAACGCCTTCAGCTTGTTCTTTTCTGGGCTGATGACATTAGAAATGCATTTGCTTTGTATGTCATGGACAGTTCTCTTGGGCATTGCCTAGAAGACCTGCTTGCTATCACTTGTGCTGTATTGGAACGCTTAGATGATACAGGCCACTGAGTGTTGGTTGGATAGGGCTTCCTGCCCACGGGAACCTTTTATATTCCCATTCCCTCCTCTTCCATTCCCAACTAGCCTCCTCATCCTCTGGGCTCAGGTAGCTTCTCCACAGGTTTTATTAGCACTTCAGGTACTGCACTGAGGTGGCGAGCTTCCACGGTAGGGCAGCATCATGCAGGAAGGAATCATGATTCAAACCCAGGCTCTGTCACTTGGTGAATGATGTTGAATGATTTGTGCAAGCTCTGTGCCTGTTTCCTCAAATGTAGAATTTCTCTTGGAAATATGATGTTATCCTACATAACTCCCCCGTGGTGTGGCAGCTCCAAATTAAGGTCGGTGTTCCCTTCACATACCGGACACCTCAAAATTAGTACCTTGTAGAATTAAAGAATACACCTTGGAGGCTCCCTTCACGAAGGAATAATCTGACTCTTGTCCAAGTTGAACAACTTTATTGGGAACAAAACAACTGCCTCTGGGTTTCTGCTCATCTGTTCTTTTAAGCAGTGAAATGCTTGTGTCCAGGAGCCAAGTGGCAGTAACCTTTGTATCTTCAGTTCTTCCAAGAATAGGTGTTTCTTAATATCCCTGATTGAATTAGAACTCAAGTCGCAGGTGGTTGCCTTCCACTGGCCAGAAGCTGGCTCCTGGAACTGGCTCAATGGCCTGGCCGGACTATCTCAAGAAAGCTGCCTGTCCTCCTGCCCAGCAGCTGGGTCTCATCTGAGGGCACCTTGTCCCATTGCTGCGTTCCTTTTTGTGAGAACCCCATCCTGAAACTGCATAATTTCAAGCTTAAAAAAAAAAAAAAAATAGAATTGCCATAAGATGGGGCAAAATTAGAATAGCTTTTGTGTTTGAAAGCTAAAACTCATTTTAAGTATGCACAGACAAGTGTCGGAGCTTGTTCTCTTGCAAACAGAAGTCTTGGCAAGCTGAGGTGAGTTTAGACAAATAACAATCAGTCTCCCTTTTGAAGTGAGCAGGGACCAGACTGTGCCTTTGAAGAGGGTCTGTGAGTACCCCAGTCCTCTCCAGACTCAGAAGAGAAAAGGAGGCCCCGAGGGCATGCCAGGAAATGTGATTCGGCCAACCATGTTTTGCGTGCCTACTCTGTCTGTGCCTGAGGGCTTTCGTTCTATCTAATACATGGGACCGGATCACGGATAGGCAGCTTCGCGAGGCATATGTGAACACCAAAGGGGCTCTTGGCTTTCCGTGTCATTTCCATAGAGTTCTCCTTCAGTTCTTAGCCACGTGTGTTGGGGCCATGAGTGCACTGAACAGCACAGTCTCCCAGTAAGACCACAGTGTGGTGGTCAACGGCAGAGACTCCAGAGGTGGACCATCTAGGCTATTTCTAGTGCTACCAGTTACAAGTTCTGTGACCTCGTTAGAGGCTAAGAGTTAAGGCACATCCCTTAAGCTCTCTGTGACTCAGTTTCCTCTTTGGATACATGGGGGTTAAGAATAGTGCAGATCTCATAGGTTTGTCATCAAAGAATAAGTGAATCAAGTTATGTAAAGCAGACAGAACACAAGCCTGGACATAAACACGTAGAGCCATATGCATGTTGGTTCTACAAAATAAATACACATGATTTGCTTCTATTTATTGATAAATAAATAGGATGTTTACCTTGGTAACACTTCTGGAGCTGGGCTCTGGAAGTGTGACCTTGAGAAAGGGGAGGGGGCAGTGGGACCTGGAGGGCAGAGTCCCCACAGCTCAGGAACCACAGCACTGACCTTTCCCTTGTTTCCATGGGGAAAATGAAGAGGATGGTACCAACTGCCTGGAGGCCACGATGGGACCAGCCGTGTCAGGGCAAGGCAGGTAGCGCCCTGCCCTGTCTTGACTGCAGCAGCTGGAGGGGAATGCAGAGCATCTTTCCTGCTCCCCTGCAGTTCCATCCCCGTCCTGTCCCTCTGGTCTCCTTTTCCGTGTTCCATTCTGCATCTGCAGAGGTTCCTGTCTCTGTCATCAGCCCAACTCTCCTTGTGAGGTGAGGAAGCTGAGCCCTGTGCCCTTGTCACTTACTTGCCCCTGGGTGGACAGTGGCTGGGCTGCATTATTTCTCTCCTTCCCATCATCCTGGTGTCTGTGTCTCCATCCTAGCTACCCTTTTCGTTATCTCTTCCTTTTCTCTCATTTTCTCTCTCTCCCATCCTGGTGTGGGCGGGGATGCAGGGAATTCTAGGGATATAATTAGTAGCCAGGGAGAAAGCAACTCCAGCCTGCCTTGGTTTTTCTTGGACCAGTTGTGCCGAGATAGGACCAGCACTGTCTGTCCATGGGATGCAATGAGTACCCCAGGGTTGTGGGAAGGGATCAGGACCCCGCCGGTGGACCCTCCCTACTGCCTCTGATCCCAGATATACTGTGACACACTCTCTCCCTGTCCCCAGCACACACACACAAACTCGGAGTAAGCACAGAGGGCCTGATGGGGGAAGAGGAGCGAGGTGTGGGGTCAAGCAGAGCAGGGCTGCGCAACTTCGGCAAGTGACTGGCATGCCTGTTAAAGCGGGTAATGGATTGCACCAGTGATTCCAGCCCTGTGCAGTGTGTTTCTCAGGATGATGCACCTGCCAGGCAGAGCAAGCTGCTTGGGATGGGGAGGGGAGCCTGTGACCCGGCCCATGCCCCTGGTTGTGGAGGGGTGAGCAGAAGACAAGCAGTCCCCCGAACCCTAAGCCTGTCTTACAGGCGTGGCTCCACATGGATTTCGTTGATGTCTTCATCATCCTAACATACAACCTTGACATTGCTGCCAAGGAGCTGCTGCTTAAGCAGGATTCCTTTCCTGGGGTGGAAGTCTTCAGGTCTCTCCTCCACATCCACCGTCTGGGTTCACCTTGTGATGTGACACTTGCCTTTTCATTTGGGTTGGAGTCAGCCAGACCCTTTGGAGCCTTGCGGTCTTCTGGCTTCACCTGAGATTCTCATTCTCTCTGGCCTGTGGTCAAGGCCTTCTAGAGGTCAAGACAGGGCCTGTGCCACTTCATTTTTGTTCATTTGCTGCTTTGGGCTCCCAGTAATTTTTTCAGTACTAAGATAGGGTTACAAAAATGGTAGCACATTTTTATGTCCAACCAATTCTGTGTATCCCTGAGACCATGTGTTGAAGCTCACTTGCATATAAGTGAGTTTATATACAAGTTGGGGGCATCTTATAAGAACAAAGGCCTACATTCCAAGATCTTGGGGATCAAGAGGTCTGGGCCAAGCGCACACCCTGCCTCTGCACGTACACACTCACTCACATACACACACGTTCCCCGGCCTCACCAGTGTAGGACCTGCCTGTACCTCAGGCTGCCAGAAGGGGCTCCTCACCCTAGACCTGGCCCAGGCATTGCGGACGCTGTCCCTGTCTTTTCCTTTTCTCCCTCATCATTTTCTAGCAAGCACCTTCAAGACTTTGACTTTCTCTGTGTGCTGCCGGGATGCTGTTGACTACCTTCAAGCCCTGAAGAGTCATCATCCCCCTGTGTCATTTCATTTCGCCACTCATTCACTTGCTCGCTCACTCTGCAAGAAGTGCCCCTGGGGCCAGACACTGTTCTAAGCCCTGAAGATACAGCCAGGAGCAGGACAGACAGTGTGGACCTTAGACACACTTTTTCTTTTAACCCCTCCCTAGGGATTCACCATAAATGACAGAATCCCTGCTGACTTCCTCTAAAAATATTCAGAATTTCATGTTTGCACTTTAGCAATCAGACTCCTTGGTCCTGCCCTGCCAGGCCCCACACTCTTCTCGGTTGCTTTTGGGGGAGGGGCCACTTAGCCTCAGCAACACACATTTCCAAGAATTTATTTTAGGCATAGAAAAAATCCCAAGTCCATGTATATTTCAGTGGTCAGCTTCAGCCTTTTTCCATCTCCCCAAGCCTTCTCTGTCCTCCACCTTATTCCTCCTCCACAGCCTCCTCCTCACCACCACCATCTACGTGGTCAGAACTTGAGCACATCCGTGGAAAATCAGAAGCAACCACAGAGCTAAAAAGACACAGCCTTGTGGGGAGTATTCATTCCTGCCTATGTGGGGTGTGGTGTGGCCCGGGGAAGTGAACCCCCAGCTCCTTGGTGTCCAGTTTGCAGGACCTTGAGCTCCTTGGTGTGCCAGCTTGCGTGACCTTGAGGAAGTTCTCTTCCCCGAGCCTCTGCATTCACTTGCAGAGCGAGAGTCCAGTAGCCCTGTGCTTGGCTGTTGTGAGAATGAAACTGGACCCGAGAATGCTCTCTGTAGTGGTTGATATGATGAAGAGCCTCCATGGGGTATGCCGGAGTGCTACATTTCTGTCAAGGACATTCTTGGAGTATAATTCTTGAAACCTAGATGACGGAGCACCCTTTTTAAATTTTATTATTGTTTTTTAAGAGACAGGGTCTCTGTTGCCCAGGCTGGAGTGCAGTGACGCAGTCATGGTTCACTGTAGCCTCAACCTCCTGGGCTTGAGCAGTCCTCCCACCTCAGCCTCTCGACTAGCTGGGACTATAGGCATGTGCCACCACACCATACTATTTTTTTTTAAATTTTTTGTAGAGATGGGGTCTCACTATCTTGCCCAGGCTGGTCTCAAACTCCTGGGCTTAGGCAGCCCTCGTGCCTCAGACTCTCAAAGTGCTGGGATTACAGGTGTGAACCACTGTACCCGGCCAGCGTCCTTTTTATCACTCAGATTGCTCCCTACATGGCTGGTGACATGGTCCCTTTCTCCGTTGCCTTCCATGGAGGAAGGACTAGGGTGGTCCCTGGAGGGCGGGAGAACGCATGCCATGGTACATGGTTTGGCAAGTTGAGGGCATCGGTGGCCTCAGCTGGGGCCCAGTGAACAAGAGGAGGCAGACCTGGGGAAGGAGCCTGAAAAAACAGCAGCCTAAGTAGAAGGAAAACTGAAATGGACCTGATTTGATTGCGATTGAAGAGCTACAGAGGGTGTCACTGGAGCAATAAGCGGGGAGAGAGAAAGCTGTGAAGTCATGGAAGAAGTTAGCAAGTTACCTGGGTGGTCCCTCCCATCGCAGCGGGTCACTATGCGTGAAATGGGGCCTCTCCTCACCCCCACCTTCCTCCTCGTCAGGTTCCACGGAAGTGGGAAAAACACTTCTGCCATTCTTTTGGTCCCCAAGCAGAGGCTTTAAAAATACAAACTCGTGAGAAGTAGACACAGTGCCTAAATGAAATATAAACTGTGGTGGCTATGGCTGCTGTTTCGTAACAGCCATCTGTACGTCGGTTCCCGAGAAGGGGACAGAAGCCTGAGATGAGGGATTAGCAATGCTGTCGTGGGTGTGATCAGATACCATTTATGGGGCATTACTAGAAATCAAGCACCATGCAAGCCACCTCATCCCACTTAATCCTCACACCAGCTCTGTGAATTCCACACCATGGCTATCTTCACTTTACCAACAAGGAGACCAAGGCTGAAAGAGGTGCAGTAACTTGGCCAAGGTCACACATCTCATGAATCCAGGAGCTGGAGCCTAGTCCAGGAGCTCAGCTTTGCTGGACAGCAACTAGTTCAGAATAATAATGGGAGGCTTTTGCATAATAATTTACATTCCTCAAAGTACTTATGATTGTCTTATAATTAGTCTCAGAAGGTAAATAAGGCCAGGTAGCTAGGCAAGTTACCAGTGAAAACACTGAAACCTAGAGACACTGCGGCTTCTCAGAAGTTCAGATAGATTGTGAAAAAAAAACAGGAACAGGATCCAGCCCCACCACCCACCAGCCCCGTCTGCAGGTAATCCATCTCTCATCCCTACACACAGCACTGCGTTTTAGCTTTGTACTAAGGATGAGTGAAATCTATGGTTTGGGTAGCTGAGTATTAATATCTTACTGGATGAGCTTGGTCAAGAGGAGAGCAGATGAGCCTTCTAATGAGCAGCCTGGACTGAAGAGAACCATAGCACACATAGGCATGGCAGGACTCACAAATTGCCATGGATTAGCCCTGTCCCCTCCTGGCCTTTTAGTTTATTGCTGCTAAGGGAGTCAAATCACAATGGGGCTTTCTGTTTGCAGGGGTTCATTCATTTGACTGACGTTTGACATTAGAGGATTTGCCCTGCCGTCATCCCTGTGCTAGGCACAATGTTTGCAACCCTTCCTGTGTTATCTTGCTGTTTACATTGAGCCCCAGATCTGGCTGAAGGGGTAAAAATCCTTCGTTCCACCTGTATAAACATGCATGACCTGATCTCTGCCCACTGACAACATCCAAACAGTCATTCATCTACATGACATAGAATGTCAAATGCTGCTACTCCACATAGAGGTGGGACCCCCATGGGAGGAGGTACATGTGACGGAAATTTTGATTGGAGGGCCCTCAGGCCAAGCATGTGGCAGTATAGTGCTCACCTTGGAGAAGACTCTGCCAGCCTTTATTTTCTGCTGCCCCATCGTTAACTTCGTGCCCTCAGAGATGGTCGAGCCCACCTCTGCCTAGCAGAGCACTCCCAAGAGAAGTTTTTAAGTAGGTCGTCTGCAGGTGGAAGGCACTTGAGTTGGCCAGTCACACAGAAATGAAATCTTACGTGTCATGTGAGAATGGCTTTTTTATGTGTACGGGTGCCTTGTATGATAACTGGTTTTGAAGGTTAGCTGCCTTTAAATGGTTGGTACATTGGGTTTTGGGGGCATTGTCACCCATTTTCTGTTCACCAGCCCTTTGTCACATGACCTCTAGTCAAGGTTATAGATTTAATATCTATATTAGTCAATTGATTCGCTTTTTTTTTTTTTTTTTTTTTTTTTTTTTTTTT